>NC_048567.1:74399792-74602292 GCF_013265735.2 Oncorhynchus mykiss
AGTGTGGTTGAGATTGCATCGTCTGTGGACCTATTTGGGCGGTAAGCAAATTGGAGTGGGTCTAGGGTGTCAGGTAGGGTGGAGGTGATATGGTCCTTGACTAGTCTCTCAAAGCACTTCATGATGACGGAAGTGAGTGCTACGGGGCGGTAGTCGTTTAGCTCAGTTACCTTAGCTTTCTTGGGAACAGGAACAATGGTGGCCCTCTTGAAGCATGTGGGAACAGCAGACTGGTATAGGGATTGATTGAATATGTCCGTAAACACACCGGCCAGCTGGTCTGCGCATGCTCTGAGGGCGCGGCTGGGGATGCCGTCTGGGCCTGCAGCCTTGCGAGGGTTAACACGTTTAAATGTCTTACTCACCTCGGCTGCAGTGAAGGAGAGACCGCATGTTTTCGTTGCAGGCCATGTCAGTGGCACTGTATTGTCCTCAAAGCGGGTCCTCAAGTGTCCTGGATTCTGTTCATAGTGTGTCTTGGGTTCTGTTCTTTGTGCATCTGGCCACCTGGCGCCGTCTCCCTCCCCGGGAGCTGTGCGCAATTTGGCTCACGTGGAACCTTTGTTGCTGCCTCGGCCCTCATTTGTCTCCCATGAAGCCTGTGTGCCAGACCCATGATTCCAGCTCATCAACAGACAGATCCCAGGCAGTGTCTCCTTGCTCCCTGTGTGTCTCAGCCCCAGTACAGTCCCTGATGTGCTGTAGAGTGTCCATGTCACATAAACAATGAAAGCTGGTGAGTGTGTTGCTGATCGTTTGCTCGTTTTCTGCTTGAGACATAGGGCCTGCTCTCTCAGTGATGACATTTTGTGCTGATAATCGGACTGTAGCATTGTTACCAGCTTGTTCTATCCAAACAGAGCCATCCCATGCTCAGTGAGCTCCATTCTGGCTTTTTTGCGTTGGCTGGATGTCCTTTGGGTGGTGGACCATATTTGATTCACACGGGAAACGGTTGAGCGTGAAAAACCCAGCAGCGTTGCAGTTCTTGACACAAACCAGTGCGCCTGGCACCTACTACCATACCTCATTCAAGGGCACTTACATTTTGTGTCTTGTCCATTCAACCTCGAATGGCACACATACACAATCCATGTTTCATCTAAACTGATTGAAATGAATTTAACAACTGACATCAAGAAGGGATCATAGCGTTAACCTGGATTCACCTGGTCAGTCTATTCATGGAAAGAGCAGGTATCCTTAATGTTGTATATACTCAGTGCATTCCCTCTCTCTCCAGTTGGACTATGGCCAGGGAACAAGGCCTCTCTAACTCTCCCCTCTTGCAGAGCCATTCTGCCCTTTGCCCTTTTATCAAGTAAATAATAATGAAATGAAGGAATCCATGTGTAGCGGACTGTTGAGTAGAGGGCCACATATTCTGATGGAGCGTTGATTGGGCAGGCACTAGGACCCAGAAGGCTCTAGCCTTGCAGGTGCAGCTGCCTACGTTAATTGGCTTTAATTGCTTTATAATTGCCCACAGATTCCACAGGGAGAGAGAGAGAGAAAGAGAAAGAGGGACAGAGAGAAAGAGAGAGAAAGAGAGAGCGAGCGAGAGAGAGAACTGATGCCAGCAGACCTTCACCATTGATTAGTGGATGACCCATGCTGTGAGGTCTGGACTGGATGACCCTGTCCATGTCCACACTACACACCCCTCTGCTGTGAGGTCACACTGACTCCAACTCTCCTCTCTAGACTCACAAATGTGTGCACACACACACACACACACACACACACACACACACACACACACACACACAAACACTGCACACACACACACACACACACACACACACACAAACACTGCACACACACACACATTGCACACACACACTTTACACAAACCCTTTACACACATACTGCACACATACTGCACACACACACACTAAGGCTGTAACATAACAAAATGTGGAAAAAGTAAAGTGGTCTTTCCGAATGCACTGTATTCCAGAGTCGGCCTGGATTCATATCTGGCCCACTGCACTTTGAATCAGGGCGGCCGGTAGCTTAGTGGGAAGAGCATTTTTTAAAAACCTTTATTTAACTAGGCGGGTCAGTTAAGAACAAATTCTTATTTTAATTGACGGCCTAGGAACAGTGGGCCTTGTTCAGGGGCAAAACAACAGATTTTTTTTCACCTTGTCAGCTCAGGGATTCAATCTTGCAACCTTTCGGTTACTAGTCCAACGCTCTAACCACTAGGCTACCTGCCGCCCCAAGCATTGGGCCAGTAATCGAAAGGTCGCTGGTTCGAACACCTAAGCTCAAAGGGAAATATCTGTGCATTTGAGCAAGGCATTTAACCCTAATGTGCTCCATGGGTGCGTACTAGTATGTATGTAAATGTAAAACAACCCGTCACTGCACCCATCTGGTGTATGTGACAATGAAAAAATACACTCTCTCCAGTTGGACTGGGCACAAGGGCTCTATCCTCTTGCAGAGCCATTCTGCCCTTCGCCATTTTATCAATTAAAAACACTGGAAATAAATAACAAAATTAGGAATCAATGTGAGGCGAGCTGCTGAGCAGATGCAAATTAGACACTGATGGAGCGTTGATTGGGCAGGCACTAGGACCCAGAGGGCTCTGGCCCTTGCAGGTGCAGCTGCTTCTGTTAATTGGCTTTAATTGCTTTATAATTGCCCACAGATTCCACAGGGAGAGAGAGAGAGAGAGAGAGAGAGAGAGAGGGACAGAGAGAAAGAGAGAGCGAGCGAGAGAGAGAACTGATGCCAGCAGACCTTCACCATTGATTAGTGGATGACCCATGCTGTGAGGTCTGGACTGGATGACCCTGTCCATGTCCACACTACACACCCCTCTGCTGTGAGGTCACACTGACTACAACTGCACTATGTACTAGAAAGAGCTAGGGCGAAACAGTAGGCTAGACTCTCCTCCCCAGACTCACAAATGTCAGTGCACGCACGCACGCACGCACGCACGCACGCACGCACACACACACACACACACACACACACACACACACACACACACACACACACACACACACACACACACACACACACACACACACACACACACACACACACACACACACACACACACACAGGCAGCACTAATTTAGTAATGCTAATGAACTGGAGCTACAGAAGCATCTGAGTAAACAAAGTGCCAGTCCAGCAAAACATTCCCAGTGTGGTTCCAACCCCCTCACAGACACACATACTCACATCGTCAGCATGTTTATCTATGCATAGTCACTTTACAAATTACCTCGACTAACCTGTTCCCCCAAACATTTACTCCATTAATATAATGGCGCCAAAGGAGATGGCTGCCGTTTTACGATCCTGTAACCAATTGTGCTATTGTGTATGTTTTTTCACGTTATATGTTCATAATGTTCATAATGTTAACAATGCCTTATGACCGAAAATAGCTTATTGATATCAGGGCAGTACTGGAGGAATTCTTCTTCTCCAAGGAGTCGGAAGGATTTACTTCAGACACCATACAGGGCCCTCATCCCTGTCATTCGCAGGAGGAAAAGACAGAGGTATCGTGGACGACGGTGAAATCAAATCAAACTTTATTTGCACCGAGTACAATAAGTGTAGACTTTACCGTGAAATGCTTACTTACAATTTAAGAAGAAGAACATATTTACAAAGTAGGCTAAAATAAAAAGTAATAATAAAAAGTAATACAATAACAATAACAATAACAAGGCTATATACAGGGGGCACCGGTACAGAGTCAATGTGGAGGCTATATACAGGGGGTACCAGTACAGAGTCAATGTGGAGGCTATATACAGGGGGTACCAGTACAGAGTCAATGTGGAGACTATATACAGGGGGTACCAGTACAGAGTCAATGTGGAGGCTATATACAGGGGGTACCAGTACAGAGTCAATGTGGAGACTATATACAGGGGGTACCGGTACAGAGTCAATGTGGAGGCTATATACAGGGGGTACCAGTACAGAGTCAATGTGGAGGCTATATACAGGGGGCACCGGTACAGAGTCAATGTGGAGGCTATATACAGGGGGCACCGGTACAGAGTCAATGTGGAGGCTATATACAGGGGGTACCAGTACAGAGTCAATGTGGAGGCTATATACAGGGGGCACCGGTACAGAGTCAATGTGGAGGCTATATACAGGGGGCACCGGTACAGAGTCAATGTGCAGGGGTACAGGCTAGTTGAGATAATCAGTACATTTAAAGTGGGGGAAGTGACTATGCATAGGTAACAAACAAACAGCGAGTAGCAGCAGTGTAGAAGAAGGGGGGGTTTCAATGTAAATCTTGAAACATCTACCAAGAGAATTCTCTTCGATTATAATCACAGCCGTATATATCCCCCCCCAAGCAGACACATCGATGGCTCTGAACGAACTTTATTTAACTCTTTGCAAACTGGAAACAATTTATCCGGAGGCTGCATTCATTGTAGCTGGGGATTTTAACAAGGCTAATCTGAAAACAAGACTCCCCAAATTTTATCAGCATATCGATTGCGCAACCAGGGGAGGAAAGACCTTGGATCATTGTTACTCTAACTTCCGCGACGCATATAAGGCCCTGCCCCGCCCCCCTTTCGGAAAAGCTGACCACGACTCCATTTTGTTGATCCCTGCCTACAGACAGAAACTAAAACAAGAGGCTCCCACGCTGAGGTCTGTCCAACGCTGGTCCGACCAAGCTGACTCCACACTCCAAGACTGCTTCCATCACGTGGACTGGGAGATGTTTCGTATTGCGTCAGATAACAACATTGACGAATACGCAGATTCGGTGTGCGAGTTCATTAGAACTTGCGTTGAAGATGTCGTTCCCATAGCAACGATTAAAACATTCCCTAACCAGAAACGGTGGATTGATGGCAGCATTCGTGTGAAACTGAAAGCGCGAACCACTGCTTTTAATCAGGGCAAGGTGTCTGGTAACATGACCGAATACAAACAGTGCAGCTATTCCCTCCGCAAGGCTATCAAACAAGCTAAGCGCCAGTACAGAGACAAAGTAGAATCTCAATTCAACGGCTCAGACACAAGAGGCATGTGGCAGGGTCTACAATCAATCACGGACTACAGGAAGAAATCCAGCCCAGTCACGGACCAGGATGTCTTGCTCCCAGGCAGACTAAATAACTTTTTTGCCCGCATTGAGGACAATACAGTGCCACTGACACGGCCTGCAACGAAAACATGCGGTCTCTCCTTCACTGCAGCCGAGGTGAGTAAGACATTTAAACGTGTTAACGCTCGCAAGGCTGCAGGCCCAGACGGCATCCCCAGCCGCGCCCTCAGAGCATGCGCAGACCAGCTGGCCGGTGTGTTTACAGACATATTCAATCAATCCCTATACCAGTCTGCTGTTCCCACATGCTTCAAGAGGGCCACCATTGTTCCTGTTCCCAAGAAAGCTAAGGTAACTGAGCTAAACGACTACCGCCCCGTAGCACTCACATCCGTCATCATGAAGTGCTTTGAGAGACTAGTCAAGGACCATATCACCTCCACCCTACCTGACACCCTAGACCCACTCCAATTTGCTTACCGCCCAAATAGGTCCACAGACGATGCAATCTCAACCACACTGCACACTGCCCTAACCCATCTGGACAAGAGGAATACCTATGTGAGAATGCTGTTCATCGACTACAGCTCGGCATTCAACACCATAGTACCCTCCAAGCTCGTCATCAAGCTCGAGACCCTGGGTCTCGACCCCGCCCTGTGCAACTGGGTACTGGACTTCCTGACGGGCCGCCCCCAGGTGGTGAGGGTAGGCAACAACATCTCCTCCCCGCTGATCCTCAACACTGGGGCCCCACAAGGGTGCGTTCTGAGCCCTCTCCTGTACTCCCTGTTCACCCACGACTGCGTGGCCACGCACGCCTCCAACTCAATCATCAAGTTTGCGGACGACACAACAGTGGTAGGCTTGATTACCAACAACGATGAGACGGCCTACAGGGAGGAGGTGAGGGCCCTCGGAGTGTAGTGTCAGGAAAATAACCTCACACTCAACGTCAACAAAACTAAGGAGATGATTGTGGACTTCAGGAAACAGCAGAGGGAACACCCCCCTATCCACATCGATGGAACAGTAGTGGAGAGGGTAGCAAGTTTTAAGTTCCTCGGCATACACATCACAGACAAACTGAATTGGTCCACTCACACAGACAGCATCGTGAAGAAGGCGCAGCAGCGCCTCTTCAACCTCAGGAGGCTGAAGAAATTCGGCTTGTCACCAAAAGCACTCACAAACTTCTACAGATGCACAATCGAGAGCATCCTGGCGGGCTGTATCACCGCCTGGTATGGCAACTGCACCGCCCTCAACCGTAAGGCTCTCCAGAGGGTAGTGAGGTCTGCACAACGCATCACCGGGGGCAAACTACCTGCCCTCCAGGACACCTACACCACCCGATGTCACAGGAAGGCCATAAAGATCATCAAGGACATCAACCACCCGAGCCACTGCCTGTTCACCCCGCTATCATCCAGAAGGCGAGGTCAGTACAGGTGCAAAAAAAAACAGCTTCTATCTCAAGGCCATCAGACTGTTAAACAGCCACCACTAACACTGACACTGACTCAACTCCAGCCACTTTAATAATGGGAATTGATGGGAAAGGACGTAAATATATCACTAGCCACTTTAAACAATGCTACCTTATATAAATGTTACTTACCCTACATTATTCATCTCATATGCATACGTATATACTGTACTCTATATCATCGACGGTATCCTTATGTAATACATGTATCACTAGCCACTTTATACTATACTATGCCACTTTGTTTACATACTCATCTCATTTGTACATACTGTACTCGATACCATCTACTGTATCTTGCCTATGCTGCTCTGTACCATCACTCATTCATATATCCTTATGTACATATTCTTTATCCCCTTACACTGTGTACAAGACAGTAGTTTTGGAATTGTTAGTTAGATTACTTGTTATTACTGCATTGTCGGAACTAGAAGCACAAGCATTTTGCTACACTCGCACTAACATCTGCTAACCATGTGTATGTGACAAATAAAATTTGATTTGATTTGATTTGATTTGAAATTGTCCGGTGGTGATTTTTATGACTTGTTCAGTAGTCTAATAGCTTGGGGTTAGAAGCTGTTGAGGAGCCTTTTAGTCCAGGATTTGGTGCTCCGGTACCGCTTGCCGTGTAATAGCAGAGAAAACAGTCTAGAACTTGGGTGACTGGAGTCTCTGACAATTTTATGGGCTTTCCTCTGACACCGCCTATTATACAGGTCCTGGATGGCAGGAAGCTTGGTCCCAGTGATGTACTGAGTCGTTCGCACTACCCTCTGTAGCGCCTTACTGTCAGATGCCAAGCAGTTGCCAACCATCTGAGTTGCCATACCAGGTGGTGATGCAACCGGTCAGGAAGCTCCCGATGGTGCAGCTGTATAACCTTTTGAGGATCTGGGGGCCCATGCCAAATCTTTTCAGTCTCCTGAGGGGGAAAAGGTTTTGTCGTGCCCTCTTCACAACTGTCTTGGTATGTTTGGACCATGATAGTTTGTTGGTGATGTGGACACCAAGGAACTTGAAACTCTCAACCCACTCCACTACAGCCCCATCGATGTTAATGGGGGCCCGCCTTTTACTGCAGTCCACGATCAGCTCCTTTGTCTTACTCACATGGAGGGAGAGATTGTTATAATGGAACCACACTGTCAGATCTCTGACCTCCTCCTTATAGGCCGTCTCATCGTTGTCGGTGATCAGTGTTTGGCCACTGTTGTGTCGTCAGCAAACTTAATGATAGTGTTGGAGTCATGTTTGGCCACGCAGTCGTGGGTGAACAGGGAATACAGGAGGGGACTAAGTACACACCCCTGAGGGGCCCCAGTGTTAAGGATCAGCGTGGCAGATGTGTTGTTGCCCACTTTTACCACCTGGGGGTGGCCTGTCAGGAAGTCCAGGATCTAGTTGCAGAGGGAGGTGTTTAGTCCCAGAGTCCTTAGCTTAGTGATGAACTTCTTGGGAACTATGTTGGTGAACGCTGAGCTGTAGTCGATGAACAGCATTGTCACATATGTGTTCCTTTTGTCCGGGTGGGAAAGGGCAGTGTGGAGTGCGATTGAGATTGTGTCATATGTGGATCTGTTGGGGCGGTATGCAAATTGGAGTGGGTCTAGGGTGTCCGGGAGGATGCTGTTGATGTGAGCCATGACCATCCTTTCAAAGCTCTTCATGGCTACCGACATGAGTGCCACGAGGCGGTAATAATTTAGGCAGGTTACCTTCACTTCCTTGGGCACAGGGGCTATGGTGGTCTGCTTGAAACATGTAGGTATTACAGACTCGGTCAGGAAGAGGTTGAAAATGTCAGTGAAGACACTTGACAGTTGGTCATCATGCTTTGAGAACACGTCCTGGTAATCTATCTGGCCCAGCTGCTTTGTGAATCTTGACCTGTTTAAAGGTTTTGTTCACATCGGCTACCGAGAGCGTTATCACACAGTCATCCAGAACAACTGGTGCTCTCGTGCATGCTTCAGTGTTGGTTTGTCTCGAAGCAAGCATAAAAGGCATTTAGCTCGTCTGGTAGGCTCGCATCACTGGGCAGCTCGCGTCTGGGTTTTCCTTTGTAGTCCGTAATAGTTTTCAAGCCCTGCCACATCCGACGATCAGTCAGAGCCGGTGTAGTAGGATTCAATCTTAATCCTGTTTTCACGGGTGTTTGCACCTACAAGTTGACAGGGAAAATTACTAACAACCTCAAGAGACCTCTGTAAATGCATTATCCCAATAGGCTATAAAGGCCCACGTAATAACATATTCATATTAATAAAGCTTTTGTTGCTACTGACAGACCTTTGATTACAATACAGCTATAGTCTGTCAAGGGCAGGGCTCCAGACTGCAACCATTTAGTGGCATTTTGTGACCCTTTGACTTGGCTGTACGAGTTACATTTGTAATCGGTCGCATCAGTGCGAGCAGGCCATTTATTAGGCCTACATGATCACCTCACTCAAACATTTCAAAATGTCCTATTTTTCAAACCACTAAAACCATGATTTGGTCAAACAGTAAATTGCATTATGCTCATGATTCCTGTAATGAAAGTGTCTGCCCAGCCCCTGGGCCCTGTTCCGCTGGGCCCTGTTCCGCTGGGGCCTGCTGCTGTGATGAGAGAGCCACTTAATGTGCGGTCCGGGAGAGAGAAAAATTGTTTCCTAGTGTGCCACAAAATAAATTAGCCTTTGATATTGGTTGACATTAAGGCAAATTAAGGCAAATTAATCTCTATCGAACATCACAATTGAGAAAATTATAGAGCCTATTTTTAACAGGACAATATAATAACATCAATATCCTATTGTCAATCCACAATTCATCAAAATATCTTGAATCATGCATTCCTGCCTGGACATGTTGGATGAAACAACTTATTTCATGAATAGCCTACCATCGCGGTAGTCTATTTCACAGTCTAAAGCACTGTGAATGACTTTGTAAGGTGAAAATGTTAGTCTGGAGCCCTGTCAAGGGGTGTGATCTTTAATCTGCTGCAGTGTAAATGTGTTCTTCAGCCAATTTGGCTGTTGGGAAGAGAGTCATGCGATAGGATGTTATGCAGAACAATATGTTGGTAGGACAAAAGGCGATGTGTGTTTGTGCACATGGAAGTCAGTGATTTATGTTTAATATAGGTTAATGACGCAATACAAATGCGACTTGACTAAAATGAAAGGCCATTTAGTTGCCTAATATGGTCCACTGTTTTCATCATTTTGACAAAAACTAGACTCAATTGTTATTCAAATGACAAAAATGTCACTAAGGTTTAATGATATTTTTGTCTGATATTTTAGTTAAAAAGACTGCCAAAATGAACACTGCTGTCACAGCACTCTCTATCCTGTAGAAAATAAGAGGGTTTGAATTCTAGCCCAGATTAAGAAGCCATCTGACTTTTCCATTCATTCTGTCTTAGCTCCTGTGTTAAGACACACACACACACACACACACACACACACACACACACACACACACACACACACACACACACACACACACACACACACACACACACACACACACACACACACACACACACACTCACACACACACACACACACACACACACAACTGTTCTCCTACAGCTGGGGCTGCAGGTGAGGATGAAGTTACCTAGACACTGATCTTTTAGCTAAGGTCAATTGGAGTCACTCTAGCCTGGTCCCAGATCTATTAGTGCTGTCTTGCCTATGACCATTAGCCTGGGACCAGGCTAGAGTCCTTCCATCACACATACCATAGACCAGTAGAGTAGATAGAACTAGGCATGCATGACTGCCCTCTGTAGCACAGCCAGCTCTCACTCTGCTATTACTGCCACATCAACGCCAGATAGACCTAAGCTGTTCTACTTTCTGCTTGGCTTCTAGAGGGGATTTCTCTAGCCACTACTCCTTTCCTTGAACCCTCAGGAGGGTCTAACACTATGACCAACGGATAGAGAGAGTTACAGCCTTACACAGGTGGCACAGGGCTAAGCTGTGTCACTCACTACTGTAGATGAATATATCCAGGCATGGGAGTTGCAAACGGAGAACGAGAAGGTGTGTGTGAGTGTGTGTATGTGAGTGTGTGTCTGACTGTGTGTGTGTGTGTGTGTGTGTGTGTGAGAGAGTTTGTCTGTGCACAATACCTTTGTCTTGTGATGTGAACCAACACTCAAGTCAGTGACTCAACATGTGGCCAAACTAACAAATCATAACAAATACTCCTGAAGAGAAAATGAAATCATTATCTCTTCATCCACAGAGAACGAAGACATCCCTTCCCTCCCTCCCTCCCTCCCTCCCTCCCTCCCTCCCTCCCTCCCTCCCTCCCTCCCTCCCTCCCTCCCTCCCTCCCTCCCTCCCTCCCTCCCTCCCTCCCAGAAGCAAACAGATTGATGTCCTTTCACAGATTGGGATTGTAGAGGGTAAATATTTGAAGGGCTGAGTGTGTGTGTATTTTCATACAATAATGCTGAGACTACCGAGACGTTAGTACACACATTCCTGCACGCTGCTGGCTGAATGTCTGCAGAGTGGGCTCAAACACACCAGACAGACAACACTAGACAAAACATACACTGCTAAAATAGCACACAAACGTAAACACGTACACACGCGCACAGCCATATGCCCTCTGAGGCCGTTACCAGCTCACCGCCTCTCCCCCCTACAGTGACACAGATGGAGGGAGGGGCAGGAATAGCAGAGACGAGTTCTTCTCCTCCTTTATCCCTCCACTTGTTCTCCATTGCTCATTCTACATCGTGAGAGAGGAATGTGTGACCCTGAGAAACAGAACATAGCTCGCAGGCTGTCAAGGCCCAATCAATCAATCAAATAAATTCCTAGTCCTTTTTTCAAAAGCATTAGTCACTTACAGCCTCTTTGGTAAAATACAGTCGGCAACACATGTTACTCAAATGGAAACTTGCATACTTGCTACTCGCTATGTCTCGACCACTACCTACAGAGGTAGCACACGATACTCGCCCGACAGTTGCCGCCCTCGAAGCAGGGCAGTGTAAACAGAATTGTTGCATTGAGCCAACACTCCTACAGTATAAATGGTAATAGCAGAGCAAGGTTGTTCTTTTTTTTTCGAAATATTTTGGAAAACCATCTCCACCACCATTTTATTTTTCTTACGTAGATCATTTTTATTTGATGTAACTAGGCACGTCAGTTAAGATCAAATTCTTATTTACAATGTCGGCCTACCCGGACGACGCTGGGCCAATTGTGCACTGCCCTATGGGACTCCCAATCACGGTCGGATGTGATACAGCCTGGATTTAAACCAGGGACTGTAGTGATACCACTTGCACTGAGATGCAGTACCTTAAACTGCTGCGCAACTCAGGAACCCATATAAATGGGATATGTTTTTTACATTTGTAACATTGTGTGGTGATTTCAGAAGTGGCAACACTGTCACACCCTGATCTGTTTCACCTGTTCCTGTGATTCTCTCCACCCCCTCCAGGTGTCGCTTATTTTCCCCAGTGTATTTATCCCTGTGTTTCCTGTCTCTCTGTACCAGTTTGTCTTGTATGTTTAGTCAAGTCAACCAGCGTGTTTTTCCTGTGCTCCTTTTCTATTCTCTTTTTATAGTCCTCCCGGTTCTGACCCCTGCCTGACTCTGGACTACTTTCCTGCCTGCCTGCCCTGACCTTGATTCTGCCTGCCCTTCAGTACCTATTGGACTCTGATCTGGTTTTGACCTTTTTGCCTGTCCACGACCATTCTCTTGCCTACCCCTTTGGATTAATAAACATCTTAAGACTCCAACCATCTGCCTCCTGTGTCTGCATCTGGGTCTCACCTTGTGCCTTGATAAACACAGGCCCCAAAGTGGTGTGGGGGGAAATTGTTTTCCTGGGGCCAAGAATTTTTCCTGATCTGATAGTAGGCTAACCTCCTGATCTGGTGGAAGGCTAACCTCCTGATCTGGTAGCAGGCTAACCTCCTGATCTGGTAGCAGGCTAACCTCCTGATCTGGTAGCAGGCTAACCTCCTGATCTGGTGGAAGGCTAACCTCCTGATCTGGTGGAAGGCTAACCTCCTGATCTGGTAGCAGGCTAACCTCCTGATCTGATCGTAAGCTACAGTAACCAACTACGGACCCTAGTTGTAGCATATTACATAGTAATAAATCAGCTGTAAAAAAAACAGTTTGATACAGGTTACGATGGGGCTATTTTTGTATTTATTTATTTATACCTTTATTTTACTAGGCAAGTCAGTTAAAAACAAATTCTTATTTTTAATGACGGCCTAAGGACAGTGGGTTAACTGCCTGTTCAGGGGCAGAACGACAGATTTGTACCTTGTCAGCTTGGGGATTTAAACTTGCAACCTTTCGGTTACCTTTCGGTTACTAGTCCAACGCTCTAACCACTAGGCTACCCTGCCGCCCCACAGGTATACTGGATTTGATACGGGCTATAATGGGTTTGATACAGGCTATAATGGGTTTGATACGGGCTACGATGGGTTTGATACGGGCTACGATGGGTTTGATACGGGATACAATGGGTTTGATACGGGCTACGATGGGTTTGATACGGGCTACGATGGTTTTGATACAGGCTATAATGGGTTTGATATGGGCTATAATGGGTCTGATATGGGCTACGATGGGTTTGATACGGGCTACGATGGGTTTGATACGGGCTACGATGGTTTGATACGGGCTACGATGGGTTTGATACGGGCTATAATGGGTTTGATACGGGATACAATGGGTTTGATACGGGATATAATGGGTTTGATACAGGATACAATGGGTTTGATACGGGCTATAATGGGTTTGATATGGGCTACGATGGGTTTGATACGGGCTATAATGGGTTTGATATGGGCTACGATGGGTTTGATACAGGATACAATGGGTTTGATACGGGCTACGATGGGTTTGATACAGGATACAATGGGTTTGATACGGGCTACGATGGGTTTGATACGGGCTATAATGGGTTTGATACGGGCTACGATGGGTTTGATACAGGATACAATGGGTTTGATACGGGCTATAATGGGTTTGATATGGGCTACGATGGGTTTGATACAGGATACAATGGGTTTGATACGGGCTATAATGGGTTTGATACGGGCTATAATGGGTTTGATACGGGCTATAATGGGTTTGATACAGGCTATAATGGGTTTGATACGGGCTACGATGGGTTTGATACGGGCTACGATGGGTTTGATACGGGCTACGATGGGTTTGATACGGGATATAATGGGTTTGATACAGGATACAATGGGTTTGATACGGGCTATAATGGGTTTGATACGGGCTACGATGGGTTTGATACGGGCTACGATGGGTTTGATACGGGCTATAATGGGCCTAGTTTCTCTTTCTAATCAAGTCATTTGGTAAAATAAATAAAACATCCTGTAAAAACTCCTGACCCTAGCGAGGATGAAAACATGAAATCCCTCTACACAGACAAAGGGACAACTGCGATTGGACATGCAGGGTGTATGCAGGTGTATGCAGGGTGTATGCAGGGTGTATGCAGGGTGTATGGAGGGTGTATGCAGGGTGTATGGAGGGTGTATGCAGGGTGTATGCAGGGTGTATGGTGTGGGCTTTCAAATCAAATTGTATTTGTTACACACGCTGAATACAACAGGTGTAGGTAGACCTTATAGTGAAATGCTTACTTACAAGCCCTTAACCAACAATGCAGTTTTATAATAAGTGCTCAGAAAGTATTTCCTAAAATAAACTGAAGTAAAAAAATAAGAAAATAGAAAAATAACAAATTATTAAAGAGCAACAATAAAAAACAGTAACCTGTCCATATACCGGAACAGAGTCAATGTGCTGGGCACAGGTTAGTCGAGGTAATTGAGGTAATATGTACATGTAGGTAGAGGTAAAGTGACTATGCATGGATAATGAACAGAGTAGCAGCAGCGTAATAGTTTGCAAGCTCTGCCACATCCGACGAGCATCGGAGCCAGTGTAGTCAGATTCAATCTTAGTCCTGTATTGTCGCTTTACCTGTTCGATGGTTTGTCAGGAGGGTATAGCAGGATTTCTTATAAGCGTCCGGGTTAGAGTCCCTCTCCTAGAAAGCGGCAGCTCTACCCTTTAGCTCAGTGCGGATGTTGCCTGTAATCCATGGCTTCTGGTTGGGGTATGTACCTGTTGGGACAACGTCATCGATGCACTTATTGATGAAGCCGGTGACTGGGGTGGTATACTCCTCAATGCCATGAATGCCGGAACATAGTCCAGTCTCTGCTAGCAAAACAGTCCTGTAGTGTAGCATCCGTGTCATTTGACCACTTCCGTATTGAGCGAGTCACTGGTACTTCCTGCTTTAGTTTTTGCTTGTGAGCAGTAATCAGGAGGAGAGACGAGTTGTGGTCAGATTTGCCGAATGGAGGGCGAGGGAGAGCTTTGTATGTGTCTTTGTGTGTGGAGTAAAGGTGGTCTAGAGGGAGAGGTTTGTATGTGTCTGTGTGTGTGGAGTAGAGGTGGTCTAGAGGGAGAGGTTTGTATGTGTCTGTGTGTGTGGAGTATAGGTGGTCTAGAGGGAGAGGTTTGTATGTGTCTTTGTGTGTGGAGTATAGGTGGTCTAGAGGGAGAGGTTTGTATGTGTCTTTGTGTGTGGAGTATAGGTGGTCTAGAGGGAGAGGTTTGTATGTGTCTTTGTGTGTGGAGTATAGGTGGTCTAGATTTTTCCCTCTCTGGTTGCACATGTAACATAAATTAGGTAAAACGGATTTAAGTTTCCTGCATTAAAGTCACTGGCCACTAGGAGCGCTGCTTCTGGATGAGGCCTTTCTTGTTTGTTTATGGCCTTTATGCTGTTTATACAGCTGGTTGAGTGCGGTCTTAGTGCCAGCATCGGTTTGTCGTGGTAAATAGACAGCTATGAAAAACATAGATGAAAACTCTCTTGGTGGTCTACAGCTTATCATGAGATACTCTACCTCAGGTGAGCAAAACCTTGAGACGTCCTCAATATTAGATTTCGGTCACCAGCTGTTATTGACAAATAGGCACAGACCGCCACCCCTAGTCTTACAGGAGACAGCAGTTCTATCTTGCCGATGCACGGAAAACCCAGACAGCTGTATGTTATCCATGTCATCGTTCAGCCCCGACTCGGTGCAACATAAGACATTGCAGTTTTTAATGTCCCGTAGGTAGGATAGTCTTGATCGGAGCTCATCCAGTTTATTACCCAATGATTGCACGTGAGCTAATAGTACAGAAGGTAGAGGCGGGTTACCCAATCACCATCGGATTCTTACAAGGCACCCCGCCTCTACATCCCGTAAATCTCAGTTTCTTCTTCATGCGAATTACAGGGATTTGGGTCCTTGTCCGGTGTCTGATGGAAATCATTCGCGTCCAACTCGTTAAAGATAAAAATCTTCGTCCAGTTCGAGGTGAGTAATCACATAAGTCTCTTATGACCAAAAAGAGCTTCTGGGTATCAGAACAGTGATTACTCACATCGAACTGGACGAAGATTTTTGTGACAGAAACATTATGTACAAAATAAGTTACAAATAATGCAAAGAAACAGATACAATAACACAATTGGTTATAAACCTGGAAAACGGCAGCCATCTTGTTTGGCAGCCTTATTACATATGTCATTTAAAAGATAGCCTTACAGTATGTCATCACTATTGTGTTGATTGATTATTTTCTGTCAATAATTTTGTATCGAAAAGGCCTAGTTATCTTAGCCAACAAAAGTTTGAATTTAAACCAAATTTGAACACATTCACATATTCTCAGAACACAAATAAATGGACCTATTTTAAGCTATAAATACATAGCATAATATTCTCTGGGTTACCTGCAGCTGTGGTTGTCATCAGTAGGCTACCGTTGATCAGACTGAAGCACAGGCTAAATTGTGCAAGTTGACAAATCATGAGGCATTTTTTGGGGGGAGGGGTGGGGGGTAACGGGTATTGGCTTCCATATAAAACAGCTTGTCGCAACCCTGCAGAGAATTCTCTTGTACCCACGTTTATCAGTAGCAATTTGATCATTCCACATGTAAATATTTGCATGATATTGATAAAAAAATGAAGCCAGGTTTGTTGTAATGTTGTAAGGGAAGCCTTCTGTACTTTCTCACGCATACGAGAGGGTTAGTCTTTCATTTTTTTGTCATAGGCTAACATTACTTGATCAAGACATGCTGTTAGCAACTCTGTGCTTTTGTCTTGAAGCTGAAATGTAAATAGCGTAGCCTACAGACGAGAAAACAAACCCTTTAATTGTCTGTACATGCTTGTGAACTGTTCAAGAGAGTAATATGGTTTGGTTGGTTGCATTATTGTAATAGTGCCATTGTTCAATAGTTTGTGCTTACTAGCTAGTGGTTACTGTGATATTTACGTGGCCAGCCACAACGAAAGCTAAGACAAGGATAGTCGAGATCTCCTTCGCCACTCTGCTCCTCAGCAAGCAGTCATCACAGTGACAACCATGACCAGGAATATCCCCACAGAAGGAAAAAACATGCAGAAGAACCAGAGGACTGCAGGCTGAGGAGAGATTACCCACCACTTGAATTGACCTTTAGACTATAAAGAGTACTAATCTTTAGGGCTCCCTCCACAGAGGGAATATAGGGCTCTCTCCACAGAGTGAATATAGGGCTCTCTCCACAGAGTGAATATAGGGCTCTCTCCACAGAGTGAATATAGGGCTCTCTCCACATAGTGAATATAGGGCTTCTCCACAGAGTGAATATAGGGCTCTCTCCACAGAGTGAATATAGGGCTCTCTCCACAGAGTGAATATAGGGCTCTCTCCACAGAGTGAATATGGGGCTCCCTCCACAGAGTGAATATAGGGCTCTCTCCACATAGTGAATATAGGGCTTCTCCACAGAGTGAATATAGGGCTCTCTCCACAGAGTGAATATAGGGCTCTCTCCACCGAGTGAATTTAGATCTCTCTCCACATAGTGAATATAGGGCTTCTCCACAGAGTGAATATAGGGCTCTCTCCACAGAGTGAATATAGGGCTCTCTCCACAGAGTGAATTTAGATCTCCCTGCACAGAGTGAATATGGGGCTCCCTCCACACAGTGAATATAAGGCTCCCTCCACAGAGTGAATATAGGGCTCCCTCCACGGAGGGAATATAGGGCTCCCTCCACAGAGTGAATATAGGGCTCTCTCCACAGAGTGAATATAGGGCTCTCTCCACAGAGGGAATATAGGGCTCCCTCCACAGAGGGAATATACGGCTCCCTCCACAGAGTGAATATAGGGCTCTCTCCACAGAGTGAATATAGGGCTCCCTCCACAGAGTGAATATAGGGATCGCTCCACAGAGAGTGAGGAAGTACAGCACAGAAATAGGATTGTTATACTGTAGAACCCTTCTGATGGCGGCCAGCTCTAGGAAGAGTCATGGTGGTTCCAAACTTCTTCCATTTAAGAATTATGGAGGCACTGTGTTCTTGTGCACGTTCAATGCTGCAGAAATGTTTTGGTACCCTTCCCCAGATCGGTGCCTCGACAAAATCCTGTCTCTGAGCTCTACAGACGATTCCTTCGAGCTCATGGCTTGGTTTTTGCTATGACACACACTGTCAACTGTGGGACCTTATGTAGACAGATGTGTGTCTTTCTAAATCATGTCCAATCAATTGAATTTACCACAGTTGGAATCCGAGTTGTAGAAGTTGTAGAAACATCTCAAGGATGATCAATGGAAATAGGATGCAACTGAGCTTAATTTAGAGTCTTATAGCAAAAATGTACTTATGTAAATAAGGTATTTCATGTTTTAAATTGTATACATTTGCAAACACACTCACCTTTTTCCCCGGTCTCTCTCACTGTGCTCAATAATGTACAGTGTCCATAAAGACTGGAACAGTGCTATTAGTTCAGGAAACACACACAGAAAAGTAAATCAAAGTATTTAATTTTCGTAGTGACAGTCACACACACACACACACACACACACACACACACACACACACACACACACACACACACACACACACACACACACACACACACACACACACACACACACACACACACACACAAAAGCACACAAGAACTCAAATGCATACACATGGCCCGTAGTAATATATGCACCTGAATAGAGAAACATTGGGACTTTCTTTTGGATACTAGAACATGAAAAACGCTGAAAGTATATTTTTTAAATGTTGCTTACGGTACTTCTGTCAAATGTGTCTCACGTCGTCTACTGATTGAGAGAGGATCAAGTCTGTCAGTGCATTCGATGTCCCCTTATCGTCTGCTCCACTTACTCATTGCTAGTTCTAGCGGCTAGAGTCTGTCCTGAGGAACCACTGCATTCACTGGGAGTCTGGGCTGCATCAGTTATGCTGCACAGAAGTTCAACTCTAATAATGCATGTAGAAATGTTGAAAATCTTTAATTACTGTTCGCAAAACAATGTCTAATACAGGCTAGGACACTTTACAATGCAAGAAGATACTGGTATCTTCCAGGTTTGTAGCATAACTTTGCTTGTTAGCTTACAGCTGAAGATGACATCAATTCACTACCCTAGTACTTTTTTTGCATGATAATATGCAAACCATAACACATAATATTGCTGGGAAAAAACAAAAAATAATAATAAATACATTTGGATGACAATTCTGTGACTGGCTAATACACCTTGTCGTGGTATCGTTTTGGTATTGAGTATCGTGATACTAAACCTGGTATCGGTATCGAAGTGAAATTCTTTACACTAGGTTACATTTGCCGTCATGAGTGATTCAGCCACAACAAACCCAAAATAAATTTGTTGTGTAACACTGATTAGGCATGCTGTGTGTGTGTGTGTGCGTGCGTGCGTGCGTGTGTGCGTGCGTTTGCGTGTGTGTGTGTGTGCGTGCGTGTGTGTGTGTGTGTGGCTCAGTCAGAGGATGTAAACAGCAAGGCCAGTCACAGGAGAGGACACAGCCACAGCACTGCATCGGGATCTTGTCACACAATGTGAGACAGTGACTTTACAACTACTGTATGAAATACTGAGCAATGAGTAAATCAAATAAAATGTCATTTGTCACATGCGCAGAATACAACAGGTGAAATGCTTACTTACAAGCCCTTAACCAACAATGCAATTTTAAGAAAATAAAAACAAAAAAAAGTAAGAAAAATGAAAAGCAAATAATTAAAAAGCAGCAGTAAATAACAATATACAGGGGGTACCGGTACAGAGTCAATATACAGGGGGTACCGGTACAGAGTCAATATACAGGGGGTACCGGTACAGAGTCAATATACAGGGGGTACCGGTACAGAGTCAATATACAGGGGGTACCGGTACAGAGTCAATATACAGGGGGTACCGGTACAGAGTCAATATACAGGGGGTACCGGTACAGAGTCAATATACAGGGGGTACCGGTACAGAGTCAATGTGGAGGCTATATACAGGGTATTACGGTACAGAGTCAATATACAGGGGGTACCGGTACAGAGTCAATATACAGGGGGTACCGGTACAGAGTCAATATACAGGGGGTACCGGTACAGAGTCAATATACAGGGGGTACCGGTACAGAGTCAATATACAGGGGGTACCGGTACAGAGTCAATATACAGGGGGTACCGGTACAGAGTCAATATACAGGGGGTACCGGTACAGAGTCAATATACAGGGGGTACCGGTACAGAGTCAATGTGCGGGGGCACCGGTAATATGTACATGTAGGTAGAGTTATTAAAGTGACTATGCATAGATAATAACAGAGAGTAACAGCAGCGTAGAAGGGGGGAGGGGGGCAATACAAGTATTCTGGGAACCCATTTGATTCGCTGTTCAGGAGTCTTATGGCTTGGGGTTAGAAGCTGTTTAGAAGCCTCTTGGACCTAGACTTGGCGCTCCAGTACCGCTTTCCATGCAGTAGTAGAGAGAACAGTCTATGACTAGGGTGACTGGAGTCTTTGACAATTTTTAGGACCTTCCTCAGACACCGCCTGGTATAGAGCTCAGGAAGCTTGGCCCCGGTAATGTACTGGGCCGTACGCACTAGAGGTCGACCGATTAATCGGAATGGCCGATTAATTCGGGCCGATTTCAAGTTTTCATAACAATCGGAAATCTGTATTTTTGGACACCGATTTGGCCGATTTAACTAGGCAAGTCTGTTAAGAACACATTCTTATTTTCAATGACGGCCTAGGAACGGTGAGTTTTAACTGCCTTGTCTGAACAACGACAGATTTTTACCTTGTCAGCTCGGGGATTCAATCTTGCAACCTTACAGTTAACTAGTCCAACGCTCTAACCACCTGCTTTACATTGCACTCCACGAGGAGCCTGCCTGTTACGCGAAGGCAGTAAGAAGCCTAGGTAAGTTGCTAGCTAGCATTAAACCTACCTTATAAAAAAACAAACAATCAATCAATCATAATCACTAGTTAACTACACATGGTTGATAATATTACTAGTTTATCTAGCGTGTCCTGCGTTGCATATAATCGATGCGGTGTGTATTCGTGAAAAAGGTGTACCTAACCATAAACACCAATGCCTTTCTCAAAATCAATACACAAGTATATATTTTTAAACCTGCATATTTAGTTAATATTGCCTGCTAACATGAATTTCTTTTAACTAGGGAAATGGTGTCACTTCTCTTGCAACAGAGTCAGGGTATATGCAGCAGTTTGGGCCGCCTGGCTCGTTGCGAACTGTGGGAAGACTATTTCTTCCTAACAAAGACAGCCAACTTCGCCAAACGGGGGATGATTTAACAAAAGCACATTTGCAAAAAAAGCACAATCGTTGCATGAATGTAACTAACCATAAACACCAATGCCTTTCTTAAAATCAATACACAGAAGTATATATTTTTAAACCTGCATATGTAGCTAAAAGAAATCCAGGTTAGCAGGCAATATTAACCAGGTGAAATTGTGTCACTTCTCTTGCGTTCATTGCACGCAGAGTCAGGGTATATGCAACAGTTTGGGCCGCCAGACTCGTTGCGAACTAATTTGCCAGAATATTACGTAATTATGACATAACATTGAAGGTTGTACAATGTAACAGGAATATTTAGACTTATGGATGCCACCCGTTAATATGGAACGGTTCCGTATTTCACTGAAAGAATAAACATCTTGTTTTCGAGATGATAGTTTCAGGATTCAACCATATTAATGAGCAAAGGCTCATATTTCTGTGTGTTGTTATGTTATAATTAAGTTTATGATTTCATATTTGATAGAGCAGTCTGACTGAGCGGTGGTAGGCACCAGCAGGCTCGTAAGCATTCAGTCAAACAGCACTTTTGTACGTTTTGCCAGCAGCTCTTCGCTTCAAGCATTGCGCTGTTTATGACTTCAAGCCTATCAACTCCCAAGATTAGGCTGGTGTAACCGATGTGAAATGGCTAGCTAGTTAGCGGGGTGCGCGCTAATAGCGTTTCAAATGTCACTCGCTCTGAGACTTGGAGTGTTTGTTCCCCTTGCTCTGCATGGGTAACGCTGCTTTCAGGGTGGCTGTTGTCGATGTGTTCCTGGTTCGAGCCCAGGTAGGGGCGAGGAGAGGGACGGAAGCTATACTGTTACACTGGCAATACTAAAGTGCCTATAAGAACATCCAATAGTCAAAGGTTAATGAAATACAAATCATATAAAGAGAAATAGTCCTATAATTCCTATTGTATCTACAACCTAAAACTTCTTACCTGGGAATATTGAACACTCGTGTTAAAAGGAACCACCAGCTTTCATATGTTCTCATGTTCTGAGCAAGGAACTTAAACATTAGCTTTCTTACATGGCACACTTTTACTTTCTTCTCCAACACTGTGTTTTTGCATTATTTAAACCAAATTGAACATGTTTCATTATTTATTTGAGGCTAAATTGATTTTATTTATGTATTATATTAAGTTAAAATAAGTGTTCATTCAGTATTGTTGTAATTGCCATTATTACAAATAAAAATTAAAAAATTGGCCGAAAAATCATTATCGGCTTTTTTGGTCCTCCAATAATCGGTATCGGTATCGGTGTTGAAAAATCATAATCGGTCGACCTCTAGTACCCACTACCCTCTGTAGTACCTTGCGGTCAGAGGCCGAGCAGTTGCCATACCAGGTAGTAATGCAACCAGTCATGATGCTCTCGATGGTGCAGCTGTAGAACCTTTTGAGGATCTGAGGACCCATTCCAAATCTTTTCAGTCCCCTGAGGAGTAATAGGTTTTATCGTGCCCTCTTCACGACTGTCTTGGTGTGCTTGGACCATGTTAGTTTGTTGGTGATGTGGACACCAATGAACTTGAAGCTCTCAGCATGCTCTACTACAGCCCTGTCAATGAGAATGGGGGCGTGCTAGGTCAGATGGTGGGTTGTATGGATGGTATTTTGTGTTTTTTGGAGGAATTAAAGCTCCAAATGGAATGCTAAAAAGAGATGGTTTTCTTGAAAATGACTCCTCGTGAGGTTAGCTTGGGTGTGTGTGTGTGTGTGGACATAACCCAGGTTACTGAGTGTTTAGGGAAGGAGGAAATTAGTTAAGGGTCAAAGGGCCCACCAGAAATGAAAGCAAAAGAAAATAAACAGAGAGCGGGACGGGAGGAAGGAGGGAGGGAGGGAGGGAAATGTATTCCTAAAATATCATTGGCTGCATCAGCTGCTTGGACAGATGTACATCTTGCCCTGTTTTACTCTGAGTCAGACACCACTAGAATCACTCAACGGGAAAAAAATACTCTTTGGTCCCTAATGAGGATGTCAGTTTCTCCATATGGATGAGGCGACAAAGTCTGAGTGTTCGCCGAGGTGCGATGAGGCAGGACACGAGAGAGGGGCGATTGATCTCAATGTTTGAGCCAGGGAAGGACAGCAGGGATGGAGACAGACAGCAGGGATGGAGACAGACAGCAGGGATGGAGACAGACAGCAGGGATGGAGACAGACAGCAGGGATGGGGTTGGGAGGGGGTAGTCCTTAGAGACATGGTGTGTGTGTGTGTGTGTTTATCAACAATGACGATACAGCCTACAGGGAAGAGGTGAGGGCCCTGGCGGAGTGGTGCCACGGAAATGACCTCTCCCTCAACATCAACAAAACAAAGCAGCTGATTGTGGATTTCAGGAAACAGCAGAGGGAGCACGCATCTATCCATATCAACGGGATCGCAGTGGAGAAGGTGAAAAGCTTCAAGTTCCTCGGTGTACACATCATTTCCAATCTTAAATGGTCCACCCACACAGACAGTGTGGTGAAGAAGGTGCAACAGCAGAGGCGTAACAGCACCTCTTCAACCTCAGGAGGCTGAAGAAATGTGGCTTGGCCCCAGAAACCCTCACAAACGTTTACAGATGCACAATCAAGAGCATCTTGTTGGGATGTATCACCGCCTGGTACAGCAACTGCACCGCCCACAACCGCAAGTCTCTCCAGAGCCTGGTGCGGTCTGCACAACACATCACCTGACCTACAGTACATCTACAGCACCCGATGTAACAGGAAGGCCAAAAAGATCATCAAGGACATCAACCCCCCGAGCCACGGCCTTTTCACCCCACTATCATCCAGAAGGAGAGGTCTGTACAGGTGCATCAAAGCTGGGACAGAGAGACTGAAAAACAGCTACTGGCCATCAGACTGTTAAATAGCCATCACTAGCCGGCATCCACCCGGGTACTCAAAACTGCACCTTAGAGGCTGCTGCCCTATATACATAGACATAGAATCACAAGTCACTTTAATAATGTTTACATGCTGCTTTACTCATCTCATGTGTATATACTGTATTCTATTCTACTGTATTTTAGTCAATGGCACTCCGACATTGCCCGTCCTAATATTTATATATTTCTTAATTCCATTCTTTTACTTCTATATTTGTGTGTATTATTGTAAATTGCTAGATACTACTGCACTGTTGGAGCTAGGAACACAAGCATTTAGCTACACCCGCAATAACATACACATATGCTAAATAGGTGTATGTGACCAATACAATTTGATTTGATTGTGTGTGTGTTAGGGCTGACCCCATTTAGTCGACTGGTCGATTGTTCGGTCGATAGGCTGTTGGTCAACTTAGATTTCTTTAGTTGAGCAGTAGCAAAAATATGTATATATATATTCATGGTGTACAAGACACCTGTCTGATTCGCACCTGTCTGAGTGGACTAATCCATTGTGGAAGCTATGGGGATGGCACAGTCCATCAATCTAAGACATGTGCTACTGAAATTGTATTTGGTTAAATTACGTAAGAACAATGGTGCAACGCTAAGATTTGTATTTTATTTTATAACAGATGAGCTTTCTCCCGCATTGGAAAGCGGTCGCTGTCCGCGGTTCTGAAACACATCAGTCCACAGTTAAATTGGGACCTTTTCCTAGACCATGTTGCTATGTGCTTAATAGCAAAGTTAACCAGCATATTGGTGTTGAGAACAGCGGAGTTAGGGGACGAGAAAACTGCTCTTGCCTTAAATGACTTTGAATAGTGAGGAGAGAGGAAACCCCAACTTAAATAGGTCTATAATCAATAGCCTAACTCTTAAATGTGCCTGGCTTTATAAATCATCCATATATATATATATATCTACAGAAATAAGACAAATCCTGCTTCTGTTGCCTGTTTATGTGTTTGTTTAATAGCCTACTAATTCCACAAGCACCAAGCCTCATGCAACCACATGATAAACGGATCAACAATTTTCAAAAATTCTTTGCAATGCTGTAATAATGGCTTTACACGTGTTTAAAAAAACAACAACATTTTATTAGAACAGAATCTATTAGAATCTCTGGTATTATTTAGTGTTGTTTACACTGTTCCAAATTGTCTGAAAAATTATATTTCGAATAATAACCCTCCTTTTTTCTTGATCTCCTTCTTATTATTATTATTACTATTATTATTATGATCATCATTATAATAATAAGTCATGTCGTTATCATTAGTAGGCTTGGTATAGCGGCCTTGTATAACCACCATCGAGCTGTAGGCCTAAAAGCACATCCTGTTAAGTATGAATACCTTGACTTACTTGGGCCTATATTTCAATAGGCTACTTATATAGACTACAGAACTGTATCTATCAATCAGTCATTCATTCGTTCATGTCACACAGCATACAAGTCATTCATGATTTGAAATGCAATGAAGCATTTTAGTTTCAAAATAAAACAATAAAGCGAACCTGAATAATTAGCGCAAACAATAAACAAACCGTTCCATTTTGGAAATTGCATTAACGAATGAATGCGACTGTTTTTAGTCTTTGCTGTAACAAATGGTTTACAAAAAAACATTACAACATACTCTCTGGTATGCTTATAATGTATTTAGTGTTGTTTGTACTGTTACAAATGATATTGTAACCTGACAGCACATGTTTGGCACGCTGGGCTTGCTCCTTACCTTCTCCAGTATTTTCCGCAACTAGTCAAATTTATTCAACACAACTGACTTCCCCTTTACCTCCTGAGCAAACAGTAAATATTCCCTCATTTCAAGTTTCTTAAACTGGGACAGCCCTAGTGTGTGTGTGTGTGTGTGTGTGTGTGTGTGTGTGTGTGTGTGTGTTTCCATTCCCCACCTTCTCCTCCTGGTATGTGGGTGATCTGCTTGTTGACTAATTCTGCACGTATGACACACTCTGAGTGCAGCTGGAAGGTCATGAATTAATAATGCATTAATGAAGGAGTCATCTGGTCAGACAACAGGACCTGCTGTGCCTGCAGTCTCTGGACCACACAGTCACACACAGACCGACACACAGACAACCCTCTCCTATTCGCCTACCGCCCCAACAGGTCCATGGACGACGCAATCGCCATTGAACTGCACACAGCCCTCACGCACCTGGACAAAAACAATGCATATGTGAGGATGATGTTCATCGACTACAGCTCGGCCTTCAATACCATAGTGCCCTCTACGCTCACCACAAAGCTCACGGCCCTGGGACTGAACTCTATGCAACTGGTTCACCTCCTCCACACTGATCCTCAACACAGGGGGCCCACAAGGATGCACCATCAGTCCCCTCCTGTACTCCTGTATACCCACGACTGTGTGGCCTCACACAGTTCCAACGCCATCATCAAGTTCACTGACAAAACGACAGTAGTAGGTCTGAATACCAACAACAACGAGATGGCCTGCAGAGAGGAGGTAGGCACTCTGATGGCGTGGTGCCAGGTCAAAAACGTCAAGTTACTCAGCATACACATCTCTGAGGAGCTTAAATGGTCAAACCACACGTACACCGTGGTGAAGAAGGCACAACAGAGACTCTTCAACTTTAGGAGGCTGAAGATATTTGGCATGTGTCAGAGGGCCGTCAGAGTCTTCTAAAGGAGCACCATCGAAAGCATACTATCACAGCCTGGTACGGCAACTCCACCACCGCTGACCACAAGGCGCTACAGAGGGTGGTACGCTCAGCCGAACGCAGCACTGCCTGCTCTCCAGGACACCGACAACACCAGGTGTCACAGGAAGGCCAAGAAGATCATCAGGGACCTCAGCCACCCGAGCCATGGCCTGTTCTCCCCCGCTTCCATCACTCAGACGTGAGCAGTATAGGAGCATCATGGCAAAACTAACAGACTGGCCAATAGTTTCTACCTCCAGACCATCAGGTTGCTGAATAGCCACCACTAGTCAGCTACTGCCCCATGTCCCACTCCTGCCTCCTGGACTTCCTACTCCCCTGTCTCTGCCTGATACTTTCTGCCATGATTCACTGGTCTAAATCAGTGACAATGGCCCATCCTTCATCTCTTCATTATAGTAATCTGTGTCCCTCCCTCTACATCTCCTCTCTTTACCTTCACTGAACTAGAATGCACTATGATGCACTAAAAAGCTCAAGTTGCACTCAGCAGACAAGGGAGTAAAAACATCTCACAATATTAGGATACAGGCCTGTCGCCTCCTACCTCGTCGTGTGATGTTATTGTAAAAGACTGCTGTCAGTTGAGATGGAACGCAAACCAAAGACAGTGTCTCAGAGAGAGACCTCTCGGAAAATTACAATTCCAAATTCCGATCATGCCAGGGAAAAGCAATCAGACAGTTTGTGCCGTTATCTATAATGAAGCATTGGGGTTAGTGACCTGAAAAAGTGCTGCTGTCGCTAACAGTAGCATTAGCGACAGGGGAAGGGGGGTCTCAGTAGTCTACACTGGCTTCCTAAGCTAGCTGCTAAGCTAAATCACATAGCCAACTGGGAGACTGTCTCAAATGTTATGATGGGAATGGGAAGAACGCCACAATGTTATGTTCCTGATATGTTCCTCAGAGAGATGTGTGAAAATGCCGGAAGGAGCGTTTTACTTGTTGCTGCACACTGAGAGCGGCAGGAGGTTATGTTTTCATGGGCTTGACAAGAGGGGTAAATATTTCAGAGCTGAATGTGAGAACACTGTGCTTGCGTCTATGGGTAATTGTGCATGCTAAAACTACCCTCTCAGCAGATTTCCTTCTCCTATCCCCTCAGAAAACCCCAACGGAGAGGTTGTGCTTGACACACATTCAGGATGTTGGTCTCTCCTGAGGTCTAGGCTAGGGCCCATATTCAATCAAATCCAATATGTGGATGCTATTTGGGTGTGCATGGCAAATAATACATGCACAACACAAGAAATGTTCATTCTTATCAATGCAATAGACGTGGGATTTTTCTTAGCTATCATGTGACTATCTCCACACTGTCAGCCAGGGCCTCTGGATCCCAGTACCAAAGAGTGGGAGGCTCTGGTCCCCAATAGTGACATCTGTCAATGAGCTGTGCAACATCCTGAGAACGCTTCCGGGAACGCTTGCGAAACAGACCAGGCCGGGGATTTGGGGATTGAGAAGTCAATGAGAGAAGTGTAAAATTCTTCCTTAGTTGTTTAATTTTCTCTAAATCTAAAGGCACGACCTAGATTAAAGCCAATGTCTTAAGTAATTTAACATGTTATTACTCCAACCTCGTGAAAGTGACAAACTGACATGTTTTCATTTTCGTCAAAACAACTTCATATTAAAGGAGTGCCTTTGATTGGACGGCCTGTAGTCGCCATGACATCACCTAAAATTGTGATCAAGGATTTGATTTTTATTGGAGAAGTTGATCTTCATACTGTATTGCCTTTGGCCACATTGATGCTAATGCACGTGTGCTCTTCCATTACACTGTTTAACCCAAGCTAACATCAAACCCTTCACCTAGCATGGGTCAGTGTCTCTAGCACGCAGACACACGCACGCACGCACGCACACACACACACACACACACACACACACACACACCCTAAACCTTAAGCATAAAATAGCCTTTTTACAAGTGAGGACTGGCAAAATGTCCTCATTTCCCTGAATTTTTGCTGGCTTACTATTCCATGAGACCTTCTGGTACTCACAAGTATAGTACAACGTGTACACACACACAAACACACACACTCCTGCCCACACCCCGCACACACATGATGTCATTTTGTCTCTTTAAAGCCCCGAGTCCCTGACTAAAAACATAAAAGCAAGTCACTCTATTCACATGAAGGTACAGTAGACCCACTTCACTGTGTGGTAAAGGACAAGGCACATTGTTAAACCCACAGTGAGGACATTGTTAAATACAGTGCCTTGCAAAAGTATTCATTCCCCTTCGAAACTTTTTCTATTTTGTTGCATTACAACCTGTAATTTAAATAGATTTGATTTGGATTTCATGTAGACATACACACAATTGTCCAAATTGGTGAAAAAAAACAACAACAAAAAAAACTGAAAAGTGGTGCGTGCATGTATTCACCCCCTTTGCTATGAAACCCCTAAATAAGATCTGGTGCAACCAATTATATTCAGAAGTCACATGATTAGTTAAATAAAGTCCACCTGTGAGCAATCTAAGTGTCACACGATCTGTCACATGATCTCAGTATATATACACCTGTTCTGAAAGGCGCCAGAGTCTGCAATACCACTAAGCAAGGGGCACCACCAAAGAAGCGGCACCATGAAGACCAATGAGCTCTCCAAACAGGCCAGGGACAAAGTTGTGGTACAGATCAGGGTTGGGTTATAAAACAAATGCAGAAACTTTGAACATCCCACGGAGCACCATTAAATCCATTATTAAAAAATGGAAAGAATATAGCACCACAACAAACCTGCCAAGAGAGGGTCACCCACCAAAACTCATGGACCAGGCAAGGAGGGCATTAATCAGAGGCAACAAAGAGACCAAAGATAACCCTGAAGAAGATGCAAAGCTCCACAGTGGAGATTGGAGTATCTGTCCATTGGACCACTTTAAAGAAATAAATAAGCAAACACATTTGGTGTTTGACAAAAAGCATGTTGGAGACTCCCCAAACATATGGAAGAAGGTACTCTGGTCAGATGAGACTAAAATTGAGCTTTTTGGCCATCAAGGAAAATGCTATGTCTGGCGCAAACCCAACACCTCTCATCACCCGGAGAACACCATCCCCACAGTGAAGCATGGTGGTGGCAGCATCATGCTGTGGGGATGTTTTTCATCAGCAGGGACTGGGACACTGGTCAGAATTGAAGGAATGATGGATGGTGCTAAATACAAGGATATTCTTGAGGGAAACCTGTTTCAGTCTTCCAGAGATGTTAGACTGAGACGGAGGTTCACCTTCCAGCAGGACAATAACCCTAAGCATACTGCTAAAGCAACACTTGAGTGGTTTCAGGGGAAACATTTAAATGTCTTGGAATGGCCTAATCAAAGCCCAGACCTCAATCCAATTGAGAATCGGTGGTATGACTTAAAGATCGCTGTACACTAGATGAACCCATCCAACTTGAAGGAGCTGGAGCAGTTTGCCTTGAAGAATGGGCAAAAATCCCAGTGGCTAGATGTGCCAAGCTTAGAGACATACCCCAAGATACTTGCAGCAGTAATTGCTGCAAAAGATGGCTCAACAAAGTATTGACTTTGAGGGGGTGAATAGTTATGCACGCTCAAGTTTTCAGTATTTTTGTCTTATTTCTTGTTTGTTTCATAATACAAAATATGTTGCATCTTCAAAGTGGTAGGCATGTTGTGTAAATCAAATGATACAACCCCCCCCAAAATAAATTGTAATTCCAGGTTGTAAGGCCTTTTCAGTATCTTTTAAGCCGCCCATGCACAGACTGTTAAGAGACAGGCTGGACAGAGCTGGGCTGGACGGAGTTTGGCTGGAAGAAGCTGGGCTGGATTCAGCTGGCCTCGACAAAGTTGGGCTGGAAGAAGCTGGGCTGGACAGAGCTGAGCTGGGCTGGACGGAGCTGGGCTGGACGGAGCTGGGCTGGACAGAGCTGGGCTGGGCTACACTGAATTTTACTGTAGTTCCCTGTACCAGGCCTGAGACTACTGCATGGCCTACTGCCTACTGTGTGTGTGTGTGTGTGTGTGTGTGTGTGTGTGTGTGTGTGTGTGTGTGTGTGTGTGTGTGTGTGTGTGTGTGTGTGTGTGTGTGTGTGTGAAAAGAAGAGAAAAAGTCCCACTGTGAAATGAGGCGTTTTAGCCTCTTGAATGATGGAAATACATTTCACTACTCATGCTTATCGGTCTATAGGTTAATTAGCATAATTAAGTGGAATTAAATTGGTGTGTGTGTGTAGGCTACAGTATATTCATTATATATCTTATTTATCACACGCATACAACATACAGATACAGAGGAGCAGTAAATCTGTCAGACAGCGTGAGAGCTGCTGCTGCAGCATCTCAAACAACCATCAGAAGGCAGGTTTCATCAGCGTGTCACACGCCACTTTGCAATGAGCTGACGGCAGTAGGCTGTGCCTGCTTAAGTGTTTGAAACCTGAACATTTTAAAACATATGAGGCATGTCTGATCTTGCTTCAAAGTAGCCTATTAGATCTCCTCTCTTTCTACATTTCTAACAGATATTTGAATCTGTGCCACATGAAACCGTTTGTGTGAGAGTCGCCCTTTTGACACTGGTTTCCTGCTAATTAGATTATGGAACAAACATTCACTTGTGTGCTTTGCTGCGCTTATAATGTGAAGAAATAATAGTTGATCAACATTTTAAGATACATTTTCAGATCTGTTGCATCAGATTTTTTTTCATGAAGCCTAGGCCTACTGGTTGTATACATTTGGGATCTATCGTCCCACAACTGTCACAGTCTGTTTGGAATAGGCTAGTTCTTTCTCAAATAGGTAAACTTTTCTACTATGGGGGATAGTAGATTGACATAGGCTAGTGATTTTTCTGTTCATTTACTAGTCTTGTTGTCTCAGGAAAAGTAAATGTGGACAGTTATTCTAACATCTTCAAAGTGTGAATCAGAATTTGGTAAGCAGGACGGCAAATCTTTGCATCCTCAATTTGCATGTTCTCTTAATCTAAATGTGAGTTGTTTCATTCTGAGCACTGTGGGTGGACGCCCTAATTAGGTTACACACCCAATGCATATAGGTCCGGCAGATTTCTCGGTAAATGTCAATGTTGCCGGTCAAATGTCTGGTGCCACCTTTTCCTAAAGGAAACCCTGGCGTGTGTGTGTGTGTGTGAAAGTGAAAGTGAAAGTGAGCGTGGTGTGTGTGTGTGTGTGTGTGTGTGTGTGTGTGTGTGTGTGTGTGTGTGTGTGTGTGTGTGTGTGTGTGTGTGTGTGTTAGTAAGAGTGTGCCATGTAGAAGATCCACATCAATGAAAAAACAGCAGTGTAATAGAATCAGCTCAACGCAACACTTTTTATTTTACAGTCCATCTTGGCACTGCCACAATTTGCCTGAGCTGTTACAAAGTCCAAACATTAACATGCAACTCACCCACACATACACACCACCAGGCACACACACAACCAGACACACACCCACACACACAACCAGACACACACCCCCCCACACACACACACACCACAAGACACACACACAGCCAGACACACACACAACCAGACACACACACACACAACCAGACACACACACCACCAGACACACACCCACACACAGGGTTCTGAGTCGATCTGAAGCCTGACTATAAAAGACTATAGCCTGGAGGTAAAGCACGTCTCAGAGTCAAACTAATGGACCTCTCTTCCTACCTTTACACATTCCAAACACATCCCCCCTTTCCCTCCCTCCCTCCCTCCCTTTCCATCCCTTTCTCCGGATGTTGTATTGGGCAGTTCAATGCTGAGAAAATGTCTCAGTCCCTGGAGCAAAGCTGCATCAGGAAATTGAGTCTATCATAGTTCACGATTCAATGACATTATGAAGGGCCTCTTAGAACAGCTGAAGATTTATTTTAAAGAACTGATTGTGTCTCTTCTTGACACCAACAAACACCCCATAATATCTGGCCCTAAATGGTGGCAGTGAACATTTCAGCAGACTTTTAGCCCTCCATAGCTGTCTACAAGACTAATGTAGCTCTCTGTGTGTAACATTCATTGACAATTTTGATACCTTCTAGAAAAGCTTGTTTTACCATGAGGATAGGATCCACCCAAATCATTTGGGTTCCTGGATCCTTTCACAGCATTATAAGGCTGCGTTGACACAATGACTTATCAATGACCCAAGCCCAGCTCAGCTAATCCCTACCATTGTGACGAGTTGTCATAATGCTTCAGAAAATGTACATTATCCCAGGGGGGTTGGAAGACACAATGTAACTAACCTAATTTATGTCCCTCTAACTGCCCTGAATGCCTCTGCTGAACCCACAGCTATCGTATGCAGTAGTCATGTGCCTATAAACCAGAGTTATACTGTTAGCACTGCTGCGGTGTGCCCTAGTAGGAATTCCATTGTGTGCAGCTCACCCTTTACTAACATTAATAACATGAGCATGTCTACTTCTGCTAAGCTTCCCAGTAAAGTAATGAAAACAATCAAGCATTGCAAAAAAGTGCTAAAATAGCCCACGTTAACATATGTAGCTTAAGAAACAAGGTTAATGAAATCAATAATTTCCTAGTAACAAGTGACAGTCATACATTCATATATCTCTGAAACGCACTTAGATAATACCGTTGATGATACAATGGTAGCAATACACGGATAGAACATCTACAGAAAATACAGAAATGCCAAAGGTGGAGGTGTTGCCATTTATATTCAGAACCACAATCCTGTAAAGCTTAGAGAGGATCTCATGTTAAATACTGTTGAAGCAATATGGCTACAGGTTCATCTGCCTCACCTAAAGCCCATTCTGGTGGGAAGCTGCTATATGTAGACCACCAAGTGCTAACAGTAAGTATCTGGATATGCTTGATAATGTATGTGATTTCAACAGAGAGGTATATTTTCTGGGTGATTTAAATATTGACTGGCTTTCATCAAGCTGCCCACTCAAGGAAGATATTCAAACTGTAACCAGTGCCTGCAACCTGGTTCAGGTTATCAGTCAACCTACCAGCATAGTTACAAACAGCACAGGTAAGAAATCATCAACATGTATTGATCACATCTTTACTAATGCTGCATAAATTTGCTTTAAAGCAGTATCCAAATCCATCAGATGTAGTAATCACAATATAGTAGCCATATCTATCCAAAGTTCCAAAGGCTGGGCCTAATATAGTGTATAAGAGGTCATATAAGAACTTTTGCAGTGATTCATATGTTGTTGACGTAAAGAATATTTGTTGGTCTGTGGTGTGTAATGAGGAGCAACCAGATGCTGCACTTGACACATTAATGAAATAGCTTTATTCAAGTTGCTAATAAGCATGAACCCATTAAGAAAATTACTGTAAAAACTGTTAAATTCCTGTAGATTGATGAGGAATTTAAAAAATGGTATGGTTGAGAGGGATGAGACAAAAGGAATGGCAAATAAGTCTGGCTGCACAACCGATTCGCAAATATACTGCAAATTGACATGTGACTAAACTGAATTAAAAGAAGAAGAAACTACACTATGAAATGAAGATAAATGACATAAAGACTCATAGTAAAAAGCTTTGGAGAACCAGACACATTGTTTTGTGTAAAGTAAAGTGTCATGTAATATTTCAGATTGTACATTACAGATTGTACGGACCTGGGGTCCGCCTTAATGTTGACGGACCCCAGGAAGAGTAACTGCTCCCACATCCTCACTCCCCTGCAAACTTGGTCTTGGGATAGCCGCAGGGTGGATAGAGTGAATGGATCTAACAGCAACATGCCACACACACACACACACACACACACGCTGACAGACAGACAGGATTTGTGTCCAAGGTCAGTGTTCTAAAAATGAGAGCTTAGGCCAAATCCCGCTCAAACACACACACACACCTAAATCTCGTTCACACACACATACCCTAGGGCAGCACAACTCAGAAACCCTACTATTCCCCACACAGTCAGTGCTAAGACAATCTATATATATGCCTATATAGGCCCTACATACACTATATATATAAAAGTACGAGGACACCCCTTCAAATGTGTGGATTCGGCTATTTCAGCCACACCCATTGCTGACGTGTATAAAATCGAGCACACGGCCATGCAATCTCCATAAACAAACACTGTCAATAGAATGGCCTTACTGAAGAGCTCAGTGACTTTCAACGTGGCACCGTCATAGAATGCCACCTTTCCAACAAGTCAGTTCTTAACATTTCTGCCCTGCTAGAGCTGCCCCGGTCAACTGTAAGTGCTGTTATTGTGAGGTGGAAACGTCTAGGAGCAACAACGGCTCAGCCTCGAAGCGGTAGGCCTCACATGTTCACAGAATGGGACAACACTCACTTCCGAGTTCCAAAGTGTCTCTGGAAGCAATGTCAGCACAATAACTGTTTGTCGTGAGCTTCATGAAATGGGTTTCCACAAGCCTAAGATCACCATGCGCAATGCCAAGCGTCGGCTGGAGTGGTGTAAAGCTTGTGGTGTAAAGCTTGGTAGAGGCGGAATAATGGTCTGGAACTGGGTCTGGCTGGGCTGGGTCTGGGCTGGGATGCACTGGGCTAGTGCTGGGATGGTCAGGTATTGGCATTGGGACTGGGAATGAGCTGGGATGGGCTGGTACTCGGCTGGTACTGGGACTGGGCTGGTACTGGGCTGGTGCTGGGATGGGATGTGCTGGGACTGGGCTAGTACTGGGCTGAGACTGGGCTGGGACTGGGGACGGGCTGGGACTGGGATGGGCTGATACTGGGACTTAGATGGGCTGGTACTGGGATCGGACTGAGACTAGGATGGGCTGGGATGGTAATGGGACTGGGCTTTTACTGGGCGGCGATTTGATTGGGCCTGGATTGGGGCTAGGTTGGGACTGGATTGGGACTAGGTTGGGACTGGATTGAGACTGGGTTGGGACTGGATTGAGACTGGGTTGGGACTGGATTGGGACTAGACTGGGACTGGATTGGGCCTGGATTGGGACTGGGGATGGACTGGGACTGAGCTGGACTAATTGGGTCTGGACTGGTACTGGGCTGGTACTGGGATGGGACTGGGCTGGTACTGGGCTGGGAAGGCCTGGTACTGAGCTGGGACTGTGCTGGTACTGGGGCTGGGATGGTCTGGGTCTGGGCTGGGACTGGGATGGGACTGGGATGGGTTTGTACTGGGACTGGGGTGGGCTGGTACTGGTACTGGGATGGGACTGGGGATGGGACTGGGCTGGGACTGGGATGGGCTGGGACTGTGCTGATGCTGGGATGGGCTGATATGGGTTGTGATGGGCTGGTAATGGGACTAGGCTGGGATGGGTTGGTACTGGGGCTGGTACTGGGATGGGGTTGGTACTGGGCTGGGACTGGATTGGGTCTGGATTGGGGCTGGGTTGGGACCGGATTGGGCCTGGATTGGGGCCGGGTTGGGACTGGATTGGGCCTGGATTGGGACGTGGACTTCGGTAAGACTAATTGGGGATGGACTTGTACTGTGGTGGTACTGGGCTGGTACTGGGACTGGACTAGGATGATAGCATGGTAAACTATCCCCAATCCTGATCCCCAATCCTGACTAGGCTAACTAGTGGTTAGAACGTGAGCCAGTAAACGAAAGATTACTAGATCGAATCCCCGAGCTGACAAGGTAAAAATCTGTTGTTCTACCCCTGAACAAGGCAGTTAACCCACAGTTCCAAGGCTGTCATTGTAAATAAGAATTTGTTCTTAACTGACTTGCCCAGTTAAATAAATGTTTAAAAAAAGTTAAGCAAAACTGACCAATATGTTTGGTGAACTTCATCCTACTGTGTCTGGCCTTTAGTAGCAGCCTTGTGTGTTTGTTTGTGTGTGTGTGCGCATCCTCCAGATGTACTGGTTGTCAGTAGGCCCAGTCAGTACACACCATGGTCACAAACACACGTACACACACACACTGAACATCAGGTACTTCCTGGGCCCTAAACAAGACCCTGTCAGTGTTTTCTCAATTTCTCACACAGGTTTCAGGCCTGCCTAAACTTGTTACAGAAGGCCCAGTGCCAAGTCAGTACACACAATAGTCTCACACACACACACATACACACACACACACACACACACACAAACTTGGAACATAACCTGATCCTGTCAATATGATGATTAACGTGTGGGAAAGGCACTTGTTAACCACCTGAAAACCTACTATCCAAGGTACTAGATATAATGTACTGTTGTTTGGAGTAATGCAATGGCAAGCTCTTTCCCATTTGTGTAATTACAACAAAAAACTCATTCCCATTACGACGTAATTACAGTGCAACTATTATGCAAATGATACAAATAATTGGAGAGATCACTAAGGCCAGGATTGAAAAGAAAGAAAGAAACAGAGACAGACAGACAGACAGACAGACAGACAGACAGAGTTACAATGCATTGGGACTTCATGACTGCTGAACCACTAGTCATTCATCATCGTCCTCCTACACTGGGAGACTCATACCCACAAGCATCTGTGAAAGGGGGCTCAATACAACAGAATAAACAGAACAGAATAGAATGGTGGTGTCACTGCAGGAAAATGCAAGCAACTACAACACAAGACTAAGAGGGAAGATAAATTCATCCACAGAGAAGTAACCATGCATTTTCACTGGCTCTGAGATAATTAGATTTCTTGAGAGTGAGCAAATGAGGAAGATATTTTATCACCACAATAATTGCATGTAGACTAGTCACAACTGAAAATGACAATATGTCAGTATATGACACATGCTATTGTCTCATACCTATAAGAAATCACAGGTCATTACTTAGCTGACAATGCCAATAGAGGAATGCTAGGAGGACACTTGTATATTGCACAGGAGATTGAAATATATGAATTAAATGGTTTCATTTAGACTTGGTAATATGCACTACAGTTCAGCTGTCATGTCCAATGCAGTGTGTGTGTGTGTGTGTGTGTGTGTGTGTGTCCACTTTCCACTAAACCATGGTGAACTGTGAAGTGCCTGCCTTTCATGTTGTCACACGCACGCACGCGTACACACACACACACGCGTACACACACACACACACACACACACACAGCTAAAAAGGAGATACAAAGTAACTGCAGCGTGCAATAAAAGGCAACGTGACACGTACTTTCCAATGACCTCACACAGCTCGTAGACATCTTCAAACAGCACATCGTCGTCCGCCATGGTCCAACGGGTCTGGGGAAATAATTCCCCCCAAATCCGTCCTGGAACGTATATTCCACAGCAAATAACCACAACCGACGTTAAATAGGTGTAAATACAAACTAGTTATGTTCGCCGTAGCCTAGGCTACTTGAAGCGTAGACTAATCACCAAGTAGTTGGGAATAAAGATTCCCCAAATTCCAATGGGTGGAAAATTATTGTTACCCCAAAACGATGCGACTCTGCGTGTGGATCGGCTACAGGGCGAAGCTTCAAGGCAACGTGAGTTCTTCAATAATCCCTTTGGCTGTCTCCGGTTCGGCCCCGCCTTGCCCGGGTTTCCCCGTTTCCTACCTAGGCTACTTTCCTTCCTACGGTGGGAATGTCAAACGTTATAAACAACCCGAGTTGCGTGCCCGCCCGCTGATCCACGGTATTCAACAGTCCAGAACGCACTTAGCCTACAACCCGCTGCAAAAACTACAGCTGACTACTCTGTGTAGCTTGTTGAGTTGAAAAACAAAATAAGCTATTTACTGTAAATACTGTTATTCTAAAGAACATCCGAATACTGTACATTCTTCACATACCAAAAGAGGTGAAAATGTTATATAGTTGTATCGCCCTTGAAAAGCGCGCATGGTGTCCGTACACACGCGACTCGATCAGGTAGGTAAAACTATATATTGGAAATGGGATTCGGACAGGGGATCACTAGCGTGTCTCTCTCTGTCTCCCTCTCTCTCGCTCGCTCTCTCTTTCACTTTGTCGTTGCTCCAATTTTCCCCTCTCTGTCGCTCCCTTCATATACAGTCATTGGTCGCTCCTCTTTCAGAGAGCTTCCAGAATGACAAAGCTCCTCCCACCCAAGGTTATTATGAAACTGCTCCGCTTTCCTCCATTACGCTTCCACAGGAGCGGCTGCGTTCCGGGATCACCATTGAGACATACGGTGCTTGAGTCAAGATGACGAAGCGGGAGCGCTGTATTGTTTTTTTTTTGTCGCAGTTTCTTGATACACTTTTAATGAACCGCAAGTTAGAAGGCGCACCAATCCAAAGTGCGAAAGACAGCCCAGCACGCACTAGTTGGCATTTAAAGGCCTGCTTAAGAATTCTTTAACTCAAACAAAACTCATGCTATGCAATTGAATGGGCATAATACATTGAGACTATAATAACATAACTATAACAACAGCCTTTTTGTGTATTGGTTTTGTCAAAAGGGAGACCTGGAAAAGAGTAACCTAGACCTCAACAAGTTGACTGAAGCAAAAACAGGCTGGCACCCAGTCTATAGTAAAATAACGCGCGATTCGGATGATGAGAAAACAGCAAGGCTATTATGCATAATCTGAAAACTCAGACACAGCTAGAACGCCATCACAGAGAGCAGTAGTGCATTGACTGTTCATTGGGTATTTAATTAAGTGGAAGACTTGTGTACATAGAGTGAAGTGAAATCAATTCAATTTCAATTTAAGGGCTACGTATGTTAACATTGACGAAGGCAGTGAAATAGATAATGAACAAAAGTGAAATAATGAATAAAAAATTAACAGTAAACATTACACTCACATAAGTTCCAAAATAATAAAGACATTTCAAATGTCATATTATGTTACAGTTATTATACAGTGTTGTAATGATGTGCAAATAGTTTAAGTTCGAAAGCGAAAACAAATAAACATAAATATGGGTTGTATTTACAATGGTGTTTGTTCTTCACTGGTTGCCCTTTTCTTGTGGCTGTGGTTTTTCCCAAGTAGATATGGGAGTTTGTCAAAATTGGGTTTGTTTTCCAATTCTTTGTGGATCTTTGTAATCTGAAGGTAATATGTGTCTCTAGTATGGTCATACATTTGGCAGGAGGTTAGGAAGTGCAGCTCAGTATCCACCTCATTTTGTGGGCAGTGTGCACATAGCCTGTCTTCTCTTGAGAGCCAGGTCTGCCTACGGCGGCCTTTCTCAATAGCAAGGCTATGCTCACTGTACATAGAGTCTGTACATAGTCAAAGCTTTCCTTAAGTTTGGGTCAGTCACAGTGGTCAGGTATTCTGCTACTGTGTACTCTCTGTTTAGGGCCAAATAGCATTCAAAGTAACTATATTTTTGTTTTCCCATGATTTGGTTGGGTCTAATTGTGTTGCTGTCCTGTGTTTATGAACAGAGCCCCAGGATCAGCTTGCTCCAGGTTCATTTCTCTGTAGGGGATGGCTTTGTTATGGATGGTTTTTGAATCACTTCCTTTTAGTTGGTCTCTCTGTCTCTCTCCCTCTCCGTGGTTGCCCCTACTATAACATTGCTGTCCATTCTAAGTTGATCATACCCATTTGGTGACAAAACACACCCACCTCACACACACACGCACGCACACGCACACACACACACTGCATAACAAGTCATTCCTGGGCCCTAAACAAGCCCACACCTGATTGGCTAATTAAGGCAGAGTGAATAGTTAGGGAGTGTTGTCTAGCTCCAGACAAGATCCAATGATTTATTTTTGTTTGTCCAGAAAAAAGGTTTAGTTTAGTTATATTCAAACAAGCTCCAGAGAGACCTCTGCTTTTATAAACATTGACCGTGGGAGCAATGAAAGATGCTTATTTTTCATGTCATCAGGCATCACACACACACACACACACACACACACACACACACACACACACTTAAATCCCTCAGCGAGGACAATGTCTGCACATTTTACAATATGGCTTCTGCTGATGATTGGCGAGTTAATCTGATGCAAATTGGCCTTTTTTACTTTCTCTGATAGAGAGTGAGAGAGAGTGAGTGTGACTATGTGGTGGGTCATCCTGGTGGATGTGCAGCGAGAAGGCAGACAATTAAGGAAGATTCACTAGGAACCAAACGGAAGCAAACTAACAGAGTTTGGGAGGGACCAGCAAACTAACAGAGAGGGAGGGACCAGCAAACTAACAGAGAGGGAGGGACCAGCAAACGAACAGAGAGGGAGGGACCAGCAAACTAGCAGAGAGGGAGGGACCAGCAAACTAACAGAGAGGGAGGGACCAGCAAACTAACAGAGAGGGAGGGACCAGCAAACTAACAGAGATTAGGAGGGACAAACAAACTAACAGAGAGGGAGGGACCAGCAAACTAACAGAGAGGGAGGGACCAGCAAACTAACAGAGAGGGAGGGACCAGCAAACTAACAGAGATTAGGAGGGACCAGCAAACTAACAGAGAGGGAGGGACCAGCAAACTAACAGAGAGGGAGGGACCAGCAAACTAACAGAGATTAGGAGGGACAAACAAACTAACAGAGAGGGAGGGACCTACCTGAATTTGTCCAGTAAGAGATGCTTGTTTTAATTAGCATTTCCTTTTTTGCGAAACACTCTTTTACACTGTGCGGCAGATATAAAAATAAAAAAAACAATCTGACTGTAAAATTATTTTGAACGGTTGTCCATCTCGGAATTCCAAGTCCATTCTAGAGCTCCGACTTCTCTGACCTGAAGAACACTGACGTCACAATTTTCCCCAGTCTGAGGTATTTTTTTGGCTGAGTTCCCAGTTGTCTTGAACGCGCCAATAGATGCAGCCTAATCTCAGAACCCAGAACCAAATTCTCACGTGAACACTGGCCTCCTGACTGCTAATTATGAAGGAAGAGACTAGATACAGCCAGCCATGCCTTAGTGAATGTATTTAGTCTGTAATGTCGTTTTCTTTATATGTCGGACCCAAGTAAGACTAGCTGTCGCCACTGGCGTCGGCTAATGGGGATCCTAATAAATAAAATAAATCTAAATCAGTCCCTCACTGTGCCATTTCCACCATTCAGCCACATTTCCTAGCATCAGCAGTCTTTTATAGATGCTTGACATATCATTTATAAGTCAAATCATGAATTGTGATGTAAAAGGTCCTTTGGTCTGGTTCTTTGTCCTGTGATATCCTACATACTCAACGGGGTTTGGATCTTACTTTTCTGTGAAATAAAGATTTAAGTGCCTTTGAACGGGGTGCGGTAGTAGGTGCCAGGAGCACTGGTTTGAGTGTGTGAAGAACTGCAACGCTGCTGGGTTTTTCACCCTCAACAGTTTCCCGTGTGTATCAAGAATTGTCCACCACCCAAAGGACATCCAGTCAATTTGACACAACTGTGGGAAGCATTGGTGTCCACATAGGACCAGCATCCCTGTGGAACACTTTTGACACCTTGTAGTCCATCCTCCTGCATCTCGCAGGGAGAGAGAGGATCAGAGCTTGCCCCACTGTGGTGCTCTGCCTCTGGGTTCTATCTTCCCTCGCTCCCCCTCTCTTCTCCTCTCCTCACCTCACCTCTCTTCCCCACAGCAGCTCTGATCTCCTATACCTTCAAAGGGTGAACGTGCTTGGGAGGTGTGAGAGAGAGACAGAAAGACAGAGAGACAGAGAGAGACAGAGACAGAGAGACAGAGAGAGAGAGAGAGAGAGACAGACAGACAGAGAGAGAGAGACACAGAGAGAGAGAGAGAGAGAGAGACACACACACAGAGAGAGAGAGAGAGAGACAGAGAGAGAGAGAGAGAGAGAGAGACAGACAGACAGACAGACAGACAGACAGACAGACAGACAGACAGACAGACAGACAGACAGACAGACAGACAGACAGACAGACAGACAGACAGACAGACAGACAGACAGACAGACAGACAGACAGACAGACAGACAGACAGACAGACAGACAGACAGACAGACAGACACACAGACAGACAGACAGACAGACAGACAGACAGACAGACAGACAGACAGTGTTTGTGTCTCTGTGTCTGTGTCTGTATTTGTGTGTGGACTGTGTATGTATGCATGTGTGAGGGTGTGAGATAGAGAGAGAGTGTGTGCAGTGTGTCTGTACGTGTGCACTGTGTATTTGTGTTTGTGTATTTGTGCACTGTGTATGTGTGTGTCTGCGTGTCTGCGTATCTGTGTGTAAATATCATGCGTCCTGCTTTCAGGGTGTTTAACGAAGTAGGTTACCCTACACCGGAGGGGACTCAAATCCAACCCAAGCACTAAACACCAACATCACCACCCTACTGTTTACTGAACTGTGTATGCTAGAAATATAGTTTGATTTAGTTATTCTTTATAAGCATATCTTAGAGCTTGGCCTTAGCATATATCTGATGTACAATTCATTTTTTACCAGGCTTATTTCTGATCAAAGGATTGGAAGACTTTGCATAATTGTATTAATTTTTCTTTCTTGGTATGGTGCTTCAATCTCGCCCCTACTGTAGGTGAGACATTTTTTTCAGGAACGGAGTGAATTGTTCTTCTTCTGTACTAAGAGGATTGGAAAAAGCAATGCCGAATCTCAATTGCATATACCTCATGTCCTCTCTCCAAGCCTCCTTCTAAAAAAACGATTGGATGAGAAAGTCAGAGGTCCTTCCTCTCTGACCTTCTCCTCCAATGGGTATTGAGAAGGAAGCGAGGAGAGAGGATGTGAGGACTATGTAATTGAGATTCTCCCCTGAAATTCCTTGTGTGCTTCTTGCCTCCTCAAAAGCCATTGGAGGTCTGGGAGGAGGAACCTCTGATCTGATGTTCCAATATGATTGGAGAAGGATATGAGGAGGGAGGACATGAGGAATCAAGAAACTGCATTTGTGATTCACTCCAAGAGTGTTGCACAGGGAGGCATCATTCTTGACTTGAGGAAATGCATTGTTGGAGGGTTTTATTATTAGCCTATAAGACTGTGCCCTGCAGTCGCCTACACTCCTTATAGAACCAAAAATGGGTTCCATCACTTCCTTCATATATGCTAAGAATACCACTCAAACAGATCCACAATCTCCATTGCACTCCACACTGCCCTTTCCCACCCGGACAAAAATAACACCTACATGAGAATGCTATTAATTGACTACAGCTCAGTATTCAACACCATAGTGCACATCACTAAGCTAAGGATCCGTTCAACTCCCTCTTTTACACTGCTGCTACTCTCTGTATATCCTCTATGCACACTTTAACTATACCGACATATGTTTTGAGGTTGAGAACCCTGCAGCCCTCCAGTTGTCATTTCAATTCCACCCATTCCATCCATTTTTTCCAGCACCCAACCTGGGATTCAAACCGGCCACCTTTCGGCTACAGGTCCAACTCCTTAGCTACTGGGCTACCTAACGCCAGTACAGTGTCGGTTGTTGCCTGACTGGTTCCAGAAATTAAGACAAAATGAGCAAAACATGGGTTAATCTTTAGAAATAAGCATGAGTTTATTGGCAGAAATAAAGACAAAATGCTATGCAGACATAATTATTATGATTAGGCAGGGCAAAGCCATTTGAGTGATTTCTTGTATATCATCAAAATATATAAATCGTAGCACCTTATTAAACTCATTCATCAGTTTTTTTACCTGATGAAGTACAATCCCATTGGAAATTAATGTTGAAAGTTCAATTTATATTCCTAAAATTTAAGCTGAAAATTACGCTGTCGCTGCCTCCTGTTGACAAGACATGGTAGACATTTGATAAATAGCTCAATGTCAAAACACAGTTTTAACGTGTCCAAATCAATAACGATTCGGGATTATATTGAAAACCTAAAATGTACTATCTACACATACAGTACCAGTTTAAAGTTTGGACACACCTACTTATTCAAGTACTCTCTCTCTCTTTTCTGATACCCATACTAGACCCACATATTCCATTTAGTACAGTATGGACTGCTATGGGCTATCTATTCTGACAGTACATTTGTGAACATTTCAACAAAACATAATTTTTTAATTCAACAAAGCTGGGATCTCATTCCTCTGTTTGAATCTTTAACCAGACCCGTCAACCATCATTTTGACAGCAGCATCGTCCAGGGGTCTCAGGAGCAACATCTGACTGGAGAGGAGGAGTAAAAGATGGCATCTGCAATGGAGGACAGAAAGCTCTGGAGGACACACTTTACATCCAGTCAACTCCAGACGACCAGATGAGTGTGATTTTGTTTTTCAGCTAAATCCCACCAGGTCTTTCCACAGTGGCCCGGGTGCTCCAACAGGTGTTGTTCTGTTGTCAATAAAAACACATGCATCGTCATCAGCCAGTTCATTTGTATGGCTTTTGGGACCAAAGGGTAGCACATATAAACACATAGAATCAAATTATTAGGCCAAACACCAGAAACCATAATCTTCACACATTATGATCCACGTAATGTTATTAGCGGACTAGAAATCAATGCTGGTTAGCATTAAGCGGATTGATGCGTGTGCGGTGTGCCGCGGAATAACGGATTCATAATTCTGTTTACCGGTGGAGGGGGTGAAATGAGCGAGGGGTCTAGTGGAGCGGAGCGGCGCTGTGTGTGTGTGTGTGTGTGTGTGTGTCTGTGGTGAGGTAACCCATCTGTCCACTGCGGAGCTCCTGTCTTGCTGGAGTGCTTATCAGGGTTAGAGAGAGAAGAAGGGTAGAGGGAGGGGAGGTATGAGGAGAATGGTAAATCTGTGTCTGGGTTTAAAAAGATACTGTCTGTTGGTGATGCATTACAGCTCTGCTCTGCTCTCTCTCTCTCTCTCAATTCAATTTCAATTTATGGGGTTTTATTGGCATGGGAAACATATGTTAACATTGACAAAGCAAGTTAACTAGATAATAAACAAAAGTGAAATAAACAATAAAAATGAACAGTAAACATTACAATCACAGAAGTTCCAAAATAATAAAGACATTTGAAATGTCATATTATGTATATACAGTGTTGTAACGATGTGCAAATAGTTCAAGTACAAAAGGGAAAATAAATAAACATAAAAATAGGTTGTATTTACAATAGTGTGTGTTCTTCACTGGTTTCCTTTTTCTTGTGGCAACAGGTCACAAATCGTGCTGCTGTGATGACACACTGTGGTATTTCACCCAGTAGATATGGAAGTTTATCAAAATTGGATTTGTTTTTCGAATTGGTTGTGGGTCTGTGTAATCTGAGGGAAATATGTTTCTCTAATATGGTCATACATTTGGCAGGAGGTTAGGAAGTGCAGCTCAGTTTCCACCTCATTTTGGGCAGTGTGCATATAAGCTGTCTTCTCTCTCTCTGTCCCTCTTTCGCTCTCTGAGTCTCTCTCGCTCCCCTGATACTAAATCCCAAGTTCAAATATTTGAGTGGAAAAAGAGATTAGCTAAGCGACTGATCAGCCAAATATTCTGCCAATGTCTCTACCTGACACATTCACTGAGTAGACAGACAGACAGACAGACAGACAGACAGACAGACAGACAGACAGACAGACAGACAGACAGACAGACAGACAGTGTTGTTAGGATGATGAAGTCTTCTCAGTACTCAGAGAACTCAGACTAGTTCAAAAGACTGATACAGGGGCCTGATCAGGAGAGCATAACATCACAGAACCTTCACATAGAAATATATTGCGTACAACAGATAGTATGTTGTGCTCCTTCCCGGGCAGTACAGATAATATTTGCTACCGCGGATGATGTCTTTCCTGTAGAATAGGGGATTGTGTTATCTCTATTCATTACATTTCTATCTGCAACTTTGTAAATGTTTGACCTGGATGAATGACTACAGCACAGGACTGTATCAGTGGTTCACAAGGTCACAACCTTTGACCCCTTACCTGAGGATTGGATCACCTTCACTACAGTTGATCCCTCCTCGAGATATGAATCAGGGGATCTACTCCAATTGGAGAGGATTAAACACACACACATATGCACACACACTCACTCACTCACTCACTCACTCACTCACTCACTCACTCACTCACTCGCAGTGTGTCTGTGTGTGTTTAACCAATTCCCTTATGCAGCGCTCCCAAACCACTGTGTGTGAGAGTGTGTCTCCTACCACAAGTGTGTGTGTATTTAACCTCATCCCCTACACAGCTCTTGTTCCCCAAATAAATGTGCCCTACCTTGAAAAATAGCTGTTTTTTTCTGTACGCTCAATTTCATTTGCCCTCCAGAGTTTGGTCCCCTGACAGGCATGCAGTAGGAATGTAATGGACTGTTGCTCCTCACTAGTTGAAACACAATTATTCACTCGCTCCATTCATCCATAAAGACCTATCTCTGTGAAAAGCAGTTAGGAGAATATTTTTAATTGCGTTCGCTTGAGCCGCAACATCATTTGTGATGTCAGAGCAATGGCTTCCGTAGGGAAGGCAATGAAATGTGGGGTTACTTTGGACACGCACACGCACACACACACGCACACACCCTTGCTTTGTTTTGGGTTAAGCCAAATGAACAGAGCCAACGGTGTCTTGAGCTGCTGTTGATAATTATCCTTAGTTTAATTCACATCCACATATAACAACTAGCCCTCGGTGGCCAGACAAACAAATCACTCAATTCATTTTCAATGCAGTTACGGAAAACTTTTGTGGTGTGTGTGTGTTTGTTAGTTTGTTTGTGTGTGTGTGTGTGTTGGAGAGTGTGTGTATATATGTGTGTGTGTGTGTGTGTGTGTGTGTGTGTGTGTGTGTATACAGTGCCATAACTATTCAGATACTTTGCTATGAGACTTGAAATTGAGCTCAGGTGCATCCTGTTTCCATTGATCATCCTTGAGATGTTTCTACAACTTGATTGGAGTTCACCTGTGGTAAATTCAATGGATTGGACATGATTTGGAAAGGCACACACCTGTCTATGTAAGGTCCCACAGTTGACAGTGCATGTCAGAGTAAAAACCAAGCCATGAGGTCGAAGGAATTGTCTGTAGAGCTCAGAGACAGGATTGTGTCGAGGCACCGATCTGGGGAAGGGTACCAAAAAATGTCTGCAGCATTGAAGGTCCCCAAGAGTACAGTACATCATTCTTAAATGGAAGAAGTTTTGAACAACCAAGACTCTTCCTAGAGCTTGCCACTTGGCCAAACTGAACAATTGGGGGAGAAGGGCGTTGGTCAGAGAGGTGACCAAGAACCCAATGGTCACTCTGACAGAGCTCTAGAGTTCCTGTGTAGAGATGGAAGAACCTTCCAGAAGTACAACCATCTCTGCAGCACTCCGCCAATCAGGCCTTTATGGTAGAATGGCCAGACGAAAGCCACTCCTCAGTAAAAGGCACAAGACAGCCCGCTTAGAGTTTGCTAAAGGTCCCTAAAGACTCTCTGACCATGAGAAACAAGATTCTCTGGTCTGATGAAACCAAGATTGAAGTCTTTGGCCTGAATGCTAAGCTTCACGTGCCTACATTGAAGCATGGTGGTGGAAGCATCAAGCTGTGGGGTTGTTTTCTGTGGCAGGGACTGGGAGACTAGTCAGAATCGAGGCAAAGATGAACAGAGCAAAGTACAGAGATCCTTGATGAAAACCTTCTCCAGAGCGCTCAAGACCTCAGACTGGGGCGAAGGTTCACCTTCCAACAGGACAACTACCCTAAGCACACAGCCAAGACAATGCAGGAGTGGCTTCGGGACAAGTCTCGGAATCTTCTTGAGTGGCCCAGCTAGAGCCCGGACTTGAACCCGATCGAACATCTCTGGAGAGACCTGAAAATAGCTATGCAGCAATGCCCCGCATCCAACCTGACAGAGCTTGAGAGGATATGCAGAGAAGAATGGGAGAAACTCCCCAAATCCAGAGTTGCCAAGCTTGTAGTATCATACCCAAGAAGACTCAAGGCTGTAATCGCTGCCAAAGGTGCTTCAACAAAGTACTGAGTAAAGGATCTGAATGCTTATGGAAATGTGATATTTCAGTTTTTATTTGTAATAAATTAGCAAAAAGTTATGAAAACCTGTTTTTGCTTGGTCATTATGGGGTATTGGGTGTAGATTGATGAGGGGGGAAAACAATCTAATCCATTTTAGAATAAGGCTGTAACGTAACAACATGTGGACAAAGTCAAGGGGTCTGAAAACTTTCCCAATACACTGTATATCTGTGTGTATCTCTGTGTGTGTCTCTGTGTGTGTCTCTGTGTGTGTGTCTCTGTGTGTGTGTCTCTGTGTGTGTCTCTGTGTGTGTCTCTGTGTGTGTCTCTGTGTGTGTGTCTCTGTGTGTGTCTCTGTGTGTGTCTCTGTGTGTGTCTCTGTGTGTGTCTCTGTGTGTGTCTCTGTGTGTATCTCTGTGTGTGTCTCTGTGTGTGTCTCTGTGTGTGTCTCTCTGTGTGTCTCTCTGTGTGTGTGTGAATAACTCATTAGAGTAGATAAGGTGTAGAGATCCGTTCTCCCTCAGTGCTGGTTAATTGAATCAGAGAAAGGAGGGAGTGAAGGAAGGATAGAATGGGGGGGATATAAAGAGGAAGAAAATAGATGAAGCGATTGAAAGACGGAGAAAACGAAGGTCAGTGAGATGGAGGGAGAGAAAGGTTTTCCCCCTTGTTGTGTGTCAGTGAGATGGAGGGAGAGAAAGGTTTTCCCCCTTGTTGTGTGTCAGTGAGATGGAGGGAGAGAAAGGTTTTCCCCCTTGTTGTGTGTCAGTGAGATGGAGGGAGAGAAAGGTTTTCCCCCTTGTTGTGTGTCAGTGAGATGGAGGGAGAGAAAGGTTTTCCCCCTTGTTGTATTTAAACAGTACGGCTGAGATCTCACCGCTATTAATACAGTACCATCGAGATCTCACCTCTATTAATACAGTACCATCGAGATCTCACCTCTATTTAAACAGTACGACTGAGATCTCACCTCTATTTAAACAGTACGACTGAGATCTCACCTCTATTTAAACAGTACGACTGAGATCTCACCTCTATTTAAACAGTACGACTGAGATCTCCCCTCTATTTAAACAGTACCACGGAGATCTCCCCTCTATTTAAACAGTACGACTGAGATCTCCCCTCTATTTAAACAGTACGACTGAGATCTCCCCTCTATTTAAACAGTACCACGGAGATCTCCCCTCTATTTAAACAGTACGACTGAGATCTCCCCTCTATTTAAACAGCACCACAGAGATCTCCCCTCTATTTAAACAGTACGACTGATATCTCCCCTCTATTTAAACAATACGACTGAGATCTCCCCTCTATTTAAACAGTACGACTGAGATCTCCCCTCTATTTAAACAGTAGCATCGGGATCTCACCCTCTACTAATACAGTACGACTGGCACTGTCTAACGAGATGCATCTCGGAAGTATAGTAGCTCTATACCTGGGATTAGACACCCTCACATATGCACACACTAACCCTCACTAGGACCCTATGGACACAAGGGAAGGATTCCACTTTAGACTATTGGGACCCACTCCATGGCACATGACACTCCTCAGAGCTGTGACAGTGTGTATACTAGTAATCTTCTGTCAGGCTCTCTACTGGGTGATTATTACCAGTCCTTACCATCTGTCACTGAGCATGCTAATGCCTGTCTCTACATATGCTCTGACAACTGTGAGGACACATGCTTAAGGGTTAGCGTATAGTGCAGGAGTCTCCAAATGCAACGGTCCTGGAGAAATGCTGGGGGTGCAGGCTTTCGTTCTAGCTCGTCAGTAGCACACCTGACTCAACCACCTGAACCAGACTGAAGACCAAAACAGTAGTTGGTTATTTGTATCAGGTGTTTTAGTGCTGAGATGGAATTGAAGCCGGCACACAGCTATTTGGTATACAGGTATAACTGCTATAGGAGGTTAGATGTGACAACTCTGCTGGTACGTCAGCCTGTAGCGACACTACCTGTATCCTCTGGTCTTCTCTCTTCCTGCCGAGCCAGAAGTCAGGCTGTAGCGACACTACCTGTATCCTCGGGTCTTCTCTCTTCCTGCCGAGCCAGAAGTCAGGCAGTAGCGACACTACCTGTATCCTCTGGTCTTCTCTCTTCCTGCCGAGCCAGAAGTCAGGCAGTAGCGACACTACCTGTATCCTCGGGTCTTCTCTCTTCCTGCCGAGCCAGAAGTCAGGCAGTAGCGTGTGTACGTGTACCTACAGGTGCGTGAGTGCCAGTGAGGCATCTTGGGAGTTTGATGTGTGCGCACGTGTGTTTGTGTGTGTGTGTGTGTGTGAGTGAGTGAGTGAGTGAGTGAGTGAGTGAGTGAGTGAGTGAGTGAGTGAGAGAGAGAGAAGGACGTGATGGTGTGAGGGAAGAGTCCCATCTATCCACAGGCCATACATGCTGTCATGAGCAACTGTTTAAATGACGTGTGTGTGTTTTTGTGTGTGTGTGTTTGTCTATGTGTTTGTATCTGTGTGTGTTTGTGTGTGTGTTTGTCTGTGTGTTTGTGTGTCTGTGTGTCTGTGTGTTTGTGTGTGTGTTTGTCTCTGTGTTTGTGTGTATTCCAAGACATTTAAATGCTTCCCCTTAAACCACCCAAGTGTTGCTTTAGCAGGATGCTTAGGGTCATGGTCCTGCTGGAACGTGAACCTCCATCCTAGTCTCAAATCTCTGGATGTCTGAAACAGGTTTCCCTCAAGAATTTCCCTGTATTTAGCACCATCCATCATTCCTTCAATTCTGACCAGTGTCTCAGTCCCTGGTGATGAAAAACATCCCCACAGCATGATGCTGCCTCCACCACCATGCTTCACTGTGGGGATGTTGGGTTTGCGCCAAACATAGTGTTTTCCTTGATGGCCAAAAAGCTCAATTTTAGTTTCATCTGACCAGATTACTTTCTTCCATATGTTCGGGGAGTCTCCCACATGCCTTTTGGTGAACACCAAACGTGTTTGCTTATTTTTTTCTTTAAGCAATGGCTTTTTTCTGTCCACTCTTCCGTAAAGCCCAGCTCTGTGGAGTGTATGGCTTAAAGTGGTCCTTCGGACACATACTCCAATCTCTGCTGTGGAGCTTTGCAGCTCCTTCAGGATTATCTTTGGTCTCTTTGTTGCCTCTCTGATTAATGCCCTCCTTGCCTGCTTCGTGAGTTTTGGTGGGCGGCCCTCTCTTGGTAGGTTTTGTTGTGGTGCCATAGTCTTTCCATTTTTTGATAATGGATTTAATGGTGCTCTGTGGGATGTTCAAATTGTCATGTATTTTTTTAACCCAACCCTGATCTGTACTTCTCGACAACGTTGTCCCTGACCTGTTTGGAGAGCTCCTTGGTCTTCATCGTGCCGCTTGTTTGGTGGTGTTGCAGACTCTGGGGCCTTTCAGAACAGGTGGATATATACTGAGATCAGGTGACAGATCATGTGACACTTAGATTGCACACAGGTGGACTTTATTTAACTAATGATGTGACTTCTGAAGGTAATTGGTTGCACCAGATCTTATTTAGGGGCTTCGTAGTAAAACGGGTGAATACATACTGTATACACGCACCACTATTCTGTTTTTTATATTTTTGAAGATTTTGAAAAAAAAAAAAAAAATTCACTTCACTTATTTTTACTAATCTGTGTTTGTTTATTAGGTTGTAATGCAACAAAATAGATTAAAAAAAACAGCAAGGGGGATGAATTAAATTTTTATTTATTTATTTTATTTCCCTGCTCACAGACAGCTCCTATTTTACAGTGTATGAAGGAGAGTGAGAGAGAGAGCCAAGGTGGCAGGAGAATACTATTTTTAACACTTTTAGTCTTTTTCACAAGCATGCACGTACACACATACACACACACACACACACATGCACAAGCATATGCTAGTACACGTACACACGCGATCGTCACAGGAGGCTGTTGAGGGGAGGATGGCTCGTAACAATGCTGGAATGGAGTAAATGGAATGACATCTACAACATGGTGTTTATTTAGCATTCCGTTTATTTCATTTCCAGCTATTACTGTAAGCCCGTCCTCCCCAATTAAGTTGCAACCAGCCACCTGTGGCGGGCACATAACTTTGTCGTTGATTTGTGGTTGATTCCAGGTCTGCGTACACAAAACAGGTCTCTATGCTAGGACACAAAATATATTGTTTCTTATCTTACATCAGCGGACCTCGTGTCAGAAAATCACAGATCATTTTCTTCAGAAGGATACAGAAGAATCTATATGACTTATGTACATCTGTATTTTTTTTCTCCATATCCCAACTCTCTCTGAAACACCCTCAGATATTGGGGTAACAGCCAGGTTCCACAGTAGTTAAAGCCTTTCCTTTGTGATGTATGGATAATGCTTTTCTCTGGCTGTTCCTACATGTGGAGGATAACCATTTATATTGATTAGGAGTAAATGCAGTGTTGTTCCCATGGGTTTTGGCTCTAACTCTCTCCCAAAGCATCTCAGCTCCTAAACGAACCTTGGCACTTCTCATTTACACAAACTAACTGTGTGTGTGTGTGTGTGTGTGTGTGTGTGTGTGTGTGTGTGTGTGTGTGTGTAATGTGTGTGTGTGTGTGTAATGTGTGTGTGTGTGTGTGTGTGTGTGTGTGTGTGTGTGTGTGTGTGTAATGTGTGTGTGTAATGTGTGTGTGTGTGTGTGTGTGTGTGTGTGTGTGTGTGTGTGTGTGTGTGTGTGTGTGTGTGTGTGTGTGTGTGTGTGTGAGAGTGTGTGTTTTTTATTTGTTCATCTCTTGATGCACAAGAAGAAAAAATACCTTAAAAGCATTTCATCTGGTGTGATCACATGTATGCTGTAATTGATTATTCAATATACAGCAATATAACAGACAACAGGCACACACACACAAACACACAAACACACAGACACACACACATACAAACACACAGACACACACACAAACAAACACACAGACACACACACATACAAACACACAGACACACACACACACAAACACACAGACACACACACACACAAACAAACACACAGACACACACACATACAAACACACAGACACACACACACACAAACACACAGACACACACACACACAAACACACAGACACACACACACACAAACACACAGACACACACACACACACACAAACACACAGACACACACACAAACAAACACACAGACACACACACATACAAACACACAGACACACACACATACAAACACACAGACACACACACACACAAACACACAGACACACACACACACAAACACACAGACACACACACATACAAACACACAGACACACACACATACAAACACACAGACACACACACACACAAACACACAGACACGGCCTAATCAAAGCCCAGATCTCAATCCAAATGAGAATCTGTGGTATGAAAAAGATCGCTGTACACCAACGGAACCCATTCAGCTTGAAGGATCTAGAGCAGTTTTGCCTTGTGGAATGGGCCAAAATCCCAGTGGCTAGATGTGCCAAGCTTATAGAGACATACCCAAGAGACTTACAGCTTTTTTTTTGTCTTATTTCTTGTTTGCTTCACAATAATAAAAATATTTTGCTTCTTCAAAATCGTAGGCATGTTATGAAAATCAAATGACACAAACCCCTCAAATCCATTTTAATTTCAGGTTGTAAGGCAGCAAAGTGGGAAAATGCCAATGGGGGTGAATACTTTCTCATAACACTGTACATGTCATCAGTTCCTCCCCAACTCTGTCTGAGTGCTGACTATCCTCACCTGAACTAAAACTCTGATTCAATCCCTTATTTCCAGAGTGGAGAGGACATAGGAAGACACCACTTACCTTGACAGCATACAGTGTCCATTTTAGGACACTCAAAAGGGGTAATGATTGGCGGAAGGAGGTGAGGTATGTCCTAAACTGTAGCAACCAAAGCCGATGCTGTGAAACTTTTATTTATTTGATTTAATTCATTTGTCCCTCATAATTCACTGGGCTTAAAAGAGCAGCAATTAAACCTGAACACACACTCTCTCTCTCTCTCTGTGTCTCTGTGTCTCTGTGTCTCTGTCTGTCTGTCTGTCTGTCTGTCTCTCTCTCTTTCTCTCTCTGTCTCTCTGTCTCTCTGTCTCTCTCTCTCTCTCTCTTTCTCTCCTGGCACCCTGGACCCATCGACCCACAGGTTACCATGGCAACTGCTCCCCTTCTCTCCATCTATCTCCCTCCCTCTCTCTTGGTTTGCTTCTCACATCGTCTTCCTCTCTCCCTCTCTCTGTTAATCTTTCACATACACATACCTACACACTGAAGAAGGCTGCAAAGCTGAAACGTATGCTATCCCTGATGCAGTGAAAATATATTTTTTTATAAAAAAATGAAGTAAGCTTTTTCTTTTTGAGTGCCGACCATCACACTTTTCTGCTTATCCTCTGCCTCTTTCTCTCTCTCTCTCTATTTCTCGCTTACTCCATCTCTCTCTCTCTCTCTCTCTGTCCCTCTCTCTTGCTCTCTGTCCCTCTCTCTTTCTCTTCTTCCCTCTCTCTCTCTCTGTCCCTCTCTCTTTCTCTTCTTCCCTCTCTCTCTTTCTCCCTCTGTTTCTCTTCTTCCCTCTCTCTCTTCTCTCTCTTCCTCCCTCTCTCTCTCCCTCCCTCTCTTTGCATCTATATTTCCCTCTCTCTCACTCTCTTTGCCTCTCTCTCTCTCCCTCTCTCTTCCTCTCTTCCCCTCTCTCTCTCTTCCTCCCTTTCTCCCCCTCTGTCTCTTTCTCCCCAGCTCCTCTCCCTTTTAGCCCTGTCTCCATCCTGCTGCTTCCAGCATGAAATCAAATGTCAGGTTTGAGCATGCATAGAGAAGGAAGGTTAGGGAGACTGGGGAGAGATGGGGGGGGGGGGGGGGGGGGGGGGGGGGGGTGAGGAGGTGGAGGGAGGGGGAGTACTGGTCAGACAGATATGGCACTGTCCAGAGGCATCAGCTGCTCCGAGAGAGAGAACAATGTACTGAGCAAGTGTCAAATTGGGGGGGAAGACATACAACATTATAAAACCAACCAAGGAGGCCTTACAGAGTACCTAGATCTTCTGCACAGATTATGTCAGACCTGGGCCCTGACAGTAAATCTCAGTAAGACAAAAATAATGGTATTTCAAGAGTTGCCAGGACCACAAATATAAATTCCATCTAGGCACTGTTGCCCTAGAGTACACAAAAAAAAACTATACATACCTCGGCCTAAACATCGACGCCACAGGTAATTTCCACAAAGCTGTGAACGATCTGAGAGACAAGGCAAGAAGGGCCTTCTATACCATCAAAAGGAACATAAAATTAGACGAATTAGGATCTGGCTAAAAACACTTGAATCAGTTTTAGAACCCATTGCTCTTTACAGTTTTGAGGTCTGGGGTACTCTCACTAACCAAGAATTCACAACATGGGACAAATGTCAAATTGAGACTGAATGCAGAACTCTGCAAAAATAAACTCTGTGTACTAATCAAAATCCATACATTTTTATTTGTCACATGCACATGTTAAGCATATGTTTTTGCGGGTGTAGTGAAATGCTTGTAAAACACCATATAATGCATGCAGAGCAGAATTAGGCCGAAACCCGCTAATTATCAAAATCCAGAATAGAGACATTCAATTCTACAACCACCTAAAAGGAAGCGATTCCCAAACCTTCCATAACAAAGCCATCACCTACGGAGAGATGAACCTGGAGAAGAGTCCCCTAAGCAAGCTGGTCCTGGGGCTGTCCCCTAAGCAAGCTGGTCCTCTGCTCACAAACACAAACAGACCCCACAGAGCCCCAGGACAGAAACGCTATTAGACCCAACCAAATCATGAGAAAACAAAAAGATAATTACTTGACACATTGGAAAGAATTTACAAAAAAAACAGAGCAAACTAGAATGCTATTTGGCCCTAAGCAGAGAGTACACAGTGGCAGAATACCTGACCACTGTGACTGACCCAAACTTAAGGAAAGCTTTGACGATGTACAGACAGTGAGCATAGCCTTGATATTGAGAAAGGCCGCCATAGGCAGACATGGCTCTCAAGAGAAGACAGGCTATGTGCACACTGCCCACAAAATGAGATGGAAACTGAGCTGCACTTCCTAAACTCCTGCCAAATCTATGACCATATTAGAGACACATATTTCCCTCAGATTAAACAGATACACAAAGAAGAAGGGAAAGGGCAGTGTGGAGTGCGATTGAGATAGCGTCATCTGTGGATCTGTTGGGGCAGTATGCGAATTGGAGTGGGTCTAGAGTTTCTGGTATGATGGTGTTGATGTGAGCCGTTTTTCAAAGCACTTCATGGCTACCGTGCTGATGCTACAGTGCCTTGCAAAAGTATTCGGCCCCCTTGAACTTTGCGACCTTTTGCCACATTTCAGGCTTCAAACATAAAGATATAAAACTGTATTTTTTTGTGAAGAATCAACAACAAGTGGGACACAATCATGAAGTGGAACGACATTTATAACAAATCAAAAACTGAAAAATTGGGGGTGCAAAATTATTCAGCCCCCTTAAATTAATACTTTGTAGCGCCACCTTTTGCTGCGATTACAGCTGTAAGTCGCTATCAGTTTTGCACATCGAGAGACTGAAATGTTTTCCCATTCCTCCTTGCAAAACAGCTCGAGCTCAGTGAGGTTGGATGGAGAGCATTTGTGAACAGCAGTTTTCAGTTCTTTCCACAGATTCTTGATTGGATTCAGGTCTGGACTTTGACTTGGCCATTCTAACACCTGGATATGTTTATTTTTGAACCATTCCATTGTAGATTTTGCTTTATGTTTTGGATCATTGTCTTGTTGGAAGACAAATCTCCGTCCCAGTCTCAGGTCTTTTGCAGACTCCATCAGGTTTTCTTCCAGAATGGTCCTGTATTTGGCTCCATCCATCTTCCCATCAATTTTAACCATCTTCCCTGTCCCTGCTGAAGAAAAGCAGGCCCAAACCATGATGCTGCCACCACCATGTTTGACAGTGGGGATGGTGTGTTCAGCTGTGTTGCTTTTACGCCAAACATAACGTTTTGCATTGTTGCCAAAAAGTTCAATTTTGGTTTCATCTGACCAGAGCACCTTCTTCCACATGTTTGGTGTGTCTCCCAGGTGGGTTGTGGCAAACTTTAAACAACACTTTTTATGGATATCTTTAAGAAATGGCTTTCTTCTTGCCACTCTTCCATAAAGGCCAGATTTGTGCAATATACGACTGATTGTTGTCCTATGGACAGAGTCTCCCACCTCAGCTGTAGATCTCTGCAGTTCATCCAGAGTGATCATGGGCCTCTTGGCTGCATCTCTGATCAGTCTTCTCCTTGTATGAGCTGAAAGTTTAGAGGGACGGCCAGGTCTTGGTAGATTTGCAGTGGTCTGATACTCCTTCCATTTCAATATTATCGCTTACACAGTGCTCCTTGGGATGTTTAAAGCTTGGGAAATCTTTTTGTATCCAAATCCGGCTTTAAACTTCTTCACAACAGTATCTCGGACCTGCCTGGTGTGTTCCTTGTTCTTCATGATGCTCTCTGCGCTTTTAACGGACCTCTGAGACTATCACAGTGCAGGTGCATTTATACGGAGACTTGATTACACACAGGTGGATTGTATTTATCATCATTAGTCATTTAGGTCAACATTGGATCATTCAGAGATCCTCACTGAACTTCTGGAGAGAGTTTGCTGCACTGAAAGTAAAGGGGCTGAATAATTTTGCACGCCCAATTTTTCAGTTTTTGATTTGTTAAAAAAGTTTGAAATATCCAATAAATGTCGTTCCACTTCATGATTGTGTCCCACTTGTTGATTCTTCACAAAAAAATACAGTTTTATATCTTTATGTTTGAAGCCTGAAATGTGGCAAAAGGTCGCAAAGTTCAAGGGGGCCGAATACTTTCGCAAGGCACTGTATGTATTGACAATCGAGAGGCTTTGAAGCCACCGGTCGGCCACATTAACACTCCCCAGTAGTAGCAGTCCTCCATAGGAATCAATGGAATTATACGGTATTTCAATGTAATGTTTCTAGGACAAAATTACATGTGTTTGAGTATTTTTTTGTTGTAGTGGGTGGGGACAGTAACGTTTGTCATTTCAAAAATGTTTACTTTAAGGAAAACATTTTCATATATTTATTATTATTTTTATTATTTTTAGCTCACATAATATAAATGTAAAATGATGAATTAAGAGGTCTGTAATTGAATAAACAGGGCAAAAACAAATGTAGACATTAATACATGCTTTTCTATAGCTCCCTAAATAGTCTTTACACTGGTGAGGCACGGTGTCTTCAACACAGCACCCCCTATCTGTCATCTAGTGTATATATAAATCATTGGTATGCATGCTCTTTGGCTTATCTCCACAAGTCAACATCTGCCTATAAGTGACTTCAGCTGAGAGGTGTTGTGGAGAAATCTAAATGAAGTGAGAGGCAGAGAAGATGTTTTGTGGGGGAGGGAGAGGTGAAGAGATTGAATGACTATAGGAGTTGGTAAGACAGCTCTGGAAGTAGCAGGCTACATTATCACTGTGTCAGAGAGAATGTGTTCAAATCCAATTTTATTAGTCACATGCGCCCAATACAACAGGTACAACAACCTTACAGTGAAATGCTTACTTATGAGCCCCTAACCGACAGAGCAGTTTCAAAAAATACAGATTAGAATAAGAGATAAAAGTAACAAGTAGTTAAAGAGGTGCAGTAAAAACTAACAATATATACAGGGGGGTGCCGGTACAGAGTCAATGTGCGGGGGCACCGGTTAGTTGAGGTAGTATGTACATGTAGGTAGAGTTAATTAAAGGGAATATGCATAGATGACAACAGAGAATGGCAGAGATGTGGAGAGGTGGGGGGCAGCAATGTGAATAGTCTCGGTAGCCATTTGACTAGATGTTCAGGAGTGTTATGGCTTGGGGGTAGAAGCTGTTTAGAAGCCTCTTGGACCTAGACTTGGTGCTCTGGGTACTGCTTGCCGTGTGGTAGCAGCGAGAACAGTCTATGACTAGGTTGGCTGGAGTCTTTGACAATTTTCAGGGCCTTCATCTGACACCGCCTGGTATAGAGGTCCCGGATGGCTGGAAGCTTTGCCCCAGTTATGTACTGGGCCGTTCGCACTACTCTCTGTAGTGCCTTGTTGGTCGGAGGCCGGGCAGTTGCTATACCAGACAGTGATGCAACCAGTCAGGATGCTCTCAATGGTGCAACTGTAGAACCTTTTGAGGATCTGAGGACCCAGGCCAAATCTTTTCAGTCTCCTGAGGGGGAATAGGTTCTGTCATGCCCACTTCACGACTGTCATGGTATGTTTGGACCATGTTAGTTTGTTGATGATGTGGACACCAAGGAACTTCAAGCTCTTAACCTGCTCCATTACAGCCCCGTCAATGAGAATGGGGCCGTGCTTGGTTCTCTTTTTCCTGAAGTCCACAATAATCTCCTTTGTCTTGATCACATTGAGGGAGAGGTTGTTGTTCTGGCACCATACGGACAGGTCTGACCTCCCCCCTATAGCCTGCCTCGTTGTTGTGGGTGATCACTGTTGTCATCGGCAAATTTAATAATGGTGTTGGAGTCGTGCCTGGCCATGCAGTCATGACTGAACACTGAGTACAGGAGGGGGCTGAGCACTCACTCCTGATGGGCCCCTGTGTTAAGGATCAGCGTGGCGCTTGTGTTGTTACCTACCCTTACCACCTGGGAGTGGCCCGTCAGGAAGTCTAGGATCCAGTTGCAGAGGGAGGTGTTTAGTCCCAGGGTCCTTAGCTTATTGATGAGCTTTGAGTGCACTATGGTGTTGAACACTGAGCTGTAGTCAATGAATAGCATTCTCACATAGGTCTTCCTTTTGTCCAAGTGGGAAAGGGCAGTGTGGAATGCAATAGAGACTGCGTCATCTGTGGATCTGTTGGAGCAGTATGCAAGTTGGAGTGGAATTAGGGTTTCTGGGATACTGGTGTTGATGTGAGCCATGACCAGCCTTTTAAAGCACTTCGTGGCTACAGACGTGAGTGCTACTGGTCGGTAGTCATTTAGGCAGGTTACCTTAGTGTTCTTGGGCACAGGCACTATGGTGGTCTGCTTAAAACGTGTTGGTATTACAGACTCAGACAGGTAGGGTTGAAAATGTCAGTGTAGACACTGTTACTACCAGTCTCTCAGTGTCTTCATTTATTTTGATTTGTTTATTTCACCTTCATTTAACCAGGTAGGGCACTTAAGAACAAGTTCTCATTTACAACTGTGACCTGGCCAAGATAAAGCAAAGCAATGCGACACAAACAACAACGCAGAGTTACAAATGGGATAAACAAACATGCAATCAAAAACGTAATAGAAATAAAATTCACCTCATTCAAATTGTTGTTGTCTATTACCGTACATCATTAGTGTTGCCGTGAATGCAGTCAAACTCTCCCATACAGGTTGGACTGACGTTCCTCATTTGGCTTTTATAATTGAATGCAAATTACGTTGTTGTGCCGAGAGGGAAGGGTGTAGCGGGACAATCTCTAAGTGTCTTATTGGAGAAAGTGTGTGTGTGTGTTTGTGTTTGTGTGTGTGTGTGTGTGTTTGTGTTTGTGTGTGTGTGTGTGTGTTTGTGTTTGTGTGTGTGTGTGTGTGTGTTTGTGTTTGTGTTCTGTCTGTCTGAATGAAACTAACAGCTCTGTCTTACAGGCTCATGCACGTACACACCCACACTCACATGTTTCTACTTAGAATAGTTCTTAGTGAAATGCATGATTCCACGAATCATGAAACCATGGGAACAAAAAAAATCAAATTCTAACAGATGGAAAATACAAGGACGACCAAGTTGAAAGCGCCATTGTGTACAAGCCTGCTGCTGAGAGATATACTGTATGGTAGCTGTCCTCATAGTCCACTTCTCAACGAATAGAGAGAGAGCGTCATTCAATAAAAGAGAGATGGCTGTGCACATATCTGTATGGTGAAGGTTGGATATATATATATATGAGAGAGAGAGAGACTAGTATGTTCTATGATAAAATACATAAAATTAAATTAATTTTACACACAAAACATTGATGGGCTTTTGTTGTACCAGCTAACGTACAGTCCGTGTCCCGTTCAGTATTAACAGTTTAATGTCTTGGAAAAAGCCGTTTGAGTCCACATCGTGTGTTGCTATCATACAGACCCCTATTACATACTGTATGATGGCAACAAGTGAGAACTACGCTCACAGAGCTTTAAGATCAATGATCCACTATTAGTAATAGTAGAATAGTGTATCATTGTAGCACGTCAGAGAACATTGTTTTAACGTTAGAGTAAGAAGGGAACTGGATGTTCTGGGACACACCCCCTAAGGCTTGTGATTGAGAGGTCCTCTCAGATTCCTGATATCTCAGTTCTGATCAAGTGTAGATGAAGATGCGAAAAGTATATCCTTGACTCCCTTAACCGTAGCATTGCTGCTAATGTTACTTTGCCTGCGTTCTAATATACAGTGATTTAAATAAGGATTTTAATTCAGCCGATTAATGGCGTTTACTGACAAAAGGATTGCTACTCCTCTATGCCCCTCTCTCTGTCGCCTGGCCGCCATGTTTAATCATGCGTGACCACATCAGAGAAGATGGCCACTTCCACAGGACGATTGTTGAAACAGCTCTGAGTCATTTTTCATACAAACCGGGAGAGAGACAGTGATTGGATACACGCACACGCACACACACACATACGCACGACCACGTGCCGGGGCTTCTTCGAGGCGACATAATGAAATTACATTCTACACGGTTATCTTTCTGATTTAATTATGGCAGGTTCTGAATCAGAGTTGTGATTATCTCCCCGTGTTTAACAAAACATTTATCCGGCTTCGTAGTCATGACAGCCGTAGCTAATTCAATAAAGAGCCATACAGTGGATGAATAAAAGTCAATGATTTGGTGCCTCTAGGGCCATTCAGACGGCTGATTGAGGACATTGTTTTCTACGATTGTGTTTTGTATCTCGGGTTGTGTTTTGTATCTCGGGTTGTGTTTTGTGTCTCGGGTTGTGTTTTGTATCTCGGGTTGTGTTTTGTATCTCGGGTTGTGTTTTGTATCTCGGGTTGTGTATTGATGTTTATATTTTTGTCATTACAGAGCTTGTCTGTAAAACATACCTTGGTCTTAGCATCACTCCCTGTCAAAATAAAGGTGAAATAAATACGGGTTTAATTCAACTAAACGGTACAGTACACAGTGTATAAGCCATCTAGGGTTCCAGTGTTTACATGTAGTTACATGGACAGACATGTACAGACGGATCGGCTGGTGTCACTTTAAATGGGAGAACAGGCTCATTGCAATGGCTGGTGCTAAATATGTTTCATACCATTCTATCCCAGACATTATGAGGATCAACTCTCCTCTCACCAGCCTCCTTGGATGTACAGTGTAACTTTACAATTGATATATGGTACAATTGTTACACCTGTATAACTGTTCATCCTTTCTTAAATTGTGCACCACAGCAAAATAGCATGGCAAGGTCAAGTAAACTTTCCCAACTTGTAGAGCTTGAAGAGCTGAGATATCAGTGAATATTGTAGTAGAACACAAGACTAGAGACTCTCAGGCATTCCCATGGAAGGCCTGGGGATGCTAGGAGAGGTGACTGATTCAATTAATGTTACTGGGTGAATGCAATTGTCATGTTTGGAGTTCATAAAGAGCTATGAATGTTGATTATTGTACTGTAAGTGCTATAGATGTATTGTTTACAAGGAGTCATTTTGTTCACTCCTATCATTTAAATTGAGTTGATTAGATTACAATCTGGGTGTGTTTTACTGTCTTTTGTTTTCACTAGCATGGTGCTAAGAAATGTTAATTCCGGTTGGGGGTGCGTTCCTGCTTGTATTTGGTTAAAAGGGCAGTGAATTTGTTCATATTTAGAGCTCTTGCTATCAAGCTCCTGTGTGTATCAGACACACATCGTTTTTCTCCTCTAAAGAGATTATTCTGGAATGAAAACATTTGAGAGGTGATGCAAGGCTCACTACCTTGACTAGATCACATAATAATGGAATCAGATAGATGCCTGTAGTTTATTTGATATTTAGTTAATTTTCTCACACATTTCAAACAAACAGACATTCCGTGGCAAGAAAAGTATGTGAACCCTTTGGAAATACCTGGATTTCTGCATAAATTGGTCATAACATTTGATCTGATCTTCACCTAGGTCACAACAATAGACAAACACTGTCTGCTTAAACTAATAACACACAAACAATTATATGTTTTCATGTCTTTATTGAACACAGTGTAAACATTCACAGTGCAGGGTGGGAAAAGTATGTGAACCCTTGGATTTAATAACTGGTTGACCCTCCTTTGGCAGCAATAACCTCAACCAAACGTTTTCTGTAGTTGAGGATCAGACCTGCACAACAGTCAGGAGGAATTTTGAACCATTCCTCTTTACAAAACTGTTTCAGTTCCACAATATTCTTGGGATGTCTGGTGTGAACCGCTATGGTGAGGTCATGCCAGGATGAGGTCAGGCGTATTTTCTTCTCTTCAAGCCATTCTGTTGTTGATTTACTTCTGTGTTTTGGGTCGTTGTCCTGTTGCATCACACAACTTCTGTTGAGCTTCAATTGGCGGACAGATAGCCTAACATTCTCATGCAAAATGCCTTGATAAACTTGGGAATTCATGATAGCAAGCTGTCCAGGCCCTGAGGCAGCAAAGCAGACCCAAACCATGATGCTCCCTCCACCATACTTTACAGTTGGGATGAGGTTTTGATGTTGGTGTGCTGTGCCTTTTTTTCTCCACACATAGTGTTGTGTGTTCCTTCCAAACAACACAACTTTAGTTTCATCTGTCCACAGAATATTTTTCCAGTAGAGCTGTGGAACATCCAGGTGCACTTTGCAAACTTCAGAAGTGCAGGAATGTTTTTTTGGACAGCAGTGGATTCTTCCGTGGCGTCCTCCCATGAACGCCATTCTTGTTTCGTGTTTTAGGTATTGTATACTCATCAACAGAGATGTTAGCATGTTCCAGAGTCTTTAGCTGACGCTCTAGGATTCTTCTTAACCTCAATGAGCATTCTGCACTGTGTTCTTGCAGTCATCTTTGTAGGACGGCCACTCCTAGGGAGAGTAGCAACAGTGCTGAACTTTCTCCATTAATAGACAAACTGTAGACTGATGAACATCTAGGCTTTTAGAGACACTTTTGTAACCCTTTCCAGCTTTATGCAAGTCAACAATTCTTAATCTTAGGTCTTCTGAGATCTATTTTGTTCGAGGCATGGTTCACATCAGGCAATGCTTCTTGTGAATAGCAAACTCTAATTTTGTGAGTGTTTTTGTATAGGGCAGTGCAGCTCTGACCATCTCCAATCTCGTCTCATTGATTGGACTCCAGGTTTTTATTTATTTCATCTTTATTTAACCAGGTAGGCCAGTTGAGAACAAGTTCTCATTTACAACTGCGACCTGGCCAAGACAAAGCAAAGCAGTGCGACAAAAACAACAAGCCAGGGTTACACATGGGATAAACAAACATACAGTCAATAACACAGTAGAAAAAAAATCTCTATACGTTGTGTACTAGTGAAGTAAGGAGGTAAGCAATAAATAGGACATACTGGCAAAGTAATTGCAATGTAGCAATTAACACTGGAGTGATAGATGTGCAGATGAGGATGTGCAAGTAGAAATACTGGTGTGCAAAAGAGCAGAAAAACAAAAATAAATATGGGGATGAGGTAGGTAGTTGTTTGGTTGGGCTATTTACAGATGGGCTGTGTACAGCTGCAGCGATCGGTAAGCTGCTCTGACAGCTGATGCTTGAAGTTAGTGACGGAGTTATAAGTCTCCAACTTCAGTGATCTTTGCAATTCGTTCCAGTCATTGGCAGCTGAGAACTGGAAGGAAAGGCGGCCAAATGAGGTGTTGACTTTGGGGATGACCAGTGAAATATACCTGCTGAAGCGCGTGCTACGGGTGGGTGTTGCTATGGCGACCAGTGCGCTTTACCTAGCAAAGACTTATAGATGACCTGGAGCCAGTAGGTTTGGCGAAGAATATGTAGAGAGGACCAGCCGACGAGAGCATACAGGTTACTGTAGTGGGTAGTATATGGGGCTTTGGTAACAAAACGGATGGCACTGCATCCAATTTGCTGTGTTGGGAGGCTATTTTGTAAATGGCATCACCGAAGTCAAGGATCGGTAGGAGAGTCAGTTTTACGAGGGTATGTTTGGCAACATGAGTGAAGGAGGTTTTGTTGCAAAATAGGAAGACGATTCTAGATTTAATTTTGGATTGGAGATGCTTACAATGTGTCTGGAAGGATAGTTTACAGTCTAGCCAGACACCTAGGTATTTGTAGTTGTCCACATATTCTAAGTCAGAGCCGTCTAGAGTAGTGAAGCTAGTCGGGCGGGCGGAGGCAGGCAGCGATTGGTTGAAGAGCATATATTTTGTTTTTACAAACATTTAAGAGCAGTTGGAGGCCACAGAAGGAGTGTTGTATGGCATTGAAGCTCGTTTGGAGGTTCGTTAACAGTGTCCAAAGAAGGGCCAGATGTATACAGAATGGTGTTGTCATGACGCTGGCCTGTTGGGGGAGGTTTATGACCCCCATAAATGCCTTTCCCCTTTTTCCTCTCTCTACTCTACCGATGTGACTATTGAAAATCCCTTTGTTAACATAGAGAGTCTGGTGACATCAAAAGATTGGCAAAGGAACCATATTTCGGTACTCCAACCAGTTGAAAATATGCGTTGGGACTTAATTAATGTGATGTCAGTTCAGTTGGCGTCTGAGACATGATTACTGATGATAGGACGACATAAACGGTATCTTGGAAAGTCTACACATTATAGTTATCAGATTAACATGGAATTGTTGTGGAATTCAGGTCCCCACGTTGAATGGACAAAGACCACCACCACCTAAATTAGCATCGAATTTCAATGTGAAGGTGACGACCTACACGCCGGAAGGATGAATTTCGACTGAACCAGCCAGAATATGGCATGAGCATATAGCATAGCAACTTGGTATGAACTTTGAACCCTTATTCACTAAAGAAGTGATACCTCCTAGCCGTTGTGTTCGCGCAGCAACTGTAGACGTGGGCTAGGAGAGGACGCACAGAGTATCTGGCCTACCACACGACGACGGTACTACCAAGTATCCAGTTTACCAATGAGACAATCTTCAAAGGACAAGAGATCCCTGCTGGACAATCCGGCCTACTATCTACGACAAATCTACGACAAATCTACCGAAGCTCAGCTCAGAGTAAATATTTATTGCATTTTCCTTTTTCAAATGGGCGGCATAGGCAAGATGCAGTAGATGGTAGACATTCAGAGACTTGTCCCGAAGCCACTCCTGCATTGTCTTGTCTGTGTGCTTAAGGTTGTTGTCCTGTTGGAAGGTGAACCTTCACCCCAGTCTGAGGTCCTGAGCACTCTGGAGCAGGTTTTCATCAAGGATCTCTATGTACTTTGCTCCCTTCATCTTTCCCTGGATCCTGACTAGTCTCCCAGGCCCTGCCGCTGAAAAACATTCCCACAACATGATGCTGCCACCACAATGCTTCACCGTAGGGATGGTGCCAGGTTTCCTCCATACGTGATGCTTGGCATTCAGGCCAAAGAGTAAAATCTTGGTTTTATCAGACCAGAGACGGTTGTTTCTCATGGTCAGAGAGTCCTTTAGGTGGCTTTTGGCAAACTCCAAGCGGGCTGTCATGTGCCTTTTACTGAGGAGTGGCTTCCGTCTGGCCACTACCGTAAGGGCTTTCATTTTTGTGGGTCAGCTAAGGAATATTGGTGTCTCTGATGGGTCTTTGACCTGGTTTGCTAACTACCTCTCTCAAAGAGTGCAGTGTATTAAGTCAGAACATCTGCTGTCTCAGCCACTGCCTGTCACCAAGGGAGTACACCAAGGCTCTTCTCAATTTACATCAACTACATAGTAAGAAGCTCTCCCATCCATTTATATGCAGATGAGACAGTCTTATACTCAGCTGGCCCCTTCCTGAATTTTGTGTTAAATGCTCTACAACAAAGCTTTCTTAGTGTCCAACAAGCTTTCTCTGCCCTTAGCCTTGTTCTGAACACCTCTAAAGAATGCCCCTCTCCCCACCGGTGTGGTTACTACCTCTAAGTGTTTGGAGCTTGAGGTAGTCACCTCAGACAAGTACTTGGGAGTATGGCTAAATGGTACACTGTCCTCTCTGCACATATCAAAGCTGTAGGCTAAAGTTAAATCGAGACTTGGTTTCCTCTATCGTAATCGCTCCTCTTTCCCCCAGCTGCCTAACTAACCCTGACTCAGATGACATTCCTACCTATGCTAGATTACGGAGAAGTAAATTATAGATCGGCAGATAAGGGTACTCTCGAGCGGCTAGATGTTCTTTACCATTCGGCCATCAGATTTGCTGCCAATGCTCATTATAGGACACATCACTGCACTCTATACTTGTCTGTAAACTTAAAAAAAAAAAAAAAAAAATTTAATAAGAACAAATTCTTATTTAAAATGACAGCCTACACCAGTCAAAACCAGATAATGCTGGGCCGGTTGTGCACCGCCCTATGGGACTCCCAATTACGGCCGGTTGTGATACAGCCTGGATTCGAACCAGGGTGTCTGTAGTGACGCCTCTAGCACTGAGATGCAGTGCCTTAGACTGCTCGGGAGCCCAAGTCATCTATGTATACCCGTCGCAAGACCCGCTGGTTGATGCTTATTTATAAAACCCTCTTAGGCCTCACTTCCCCCTATCTGAGATACCTACTGCAGCCCTCATCCTCCACATACAACACACGTTCTGCCAGTCACATTCTGTTAAAGGTCCCCAAAGCACACACATCCCTGGGTCACTCCTCTTTTCAGTTCGCTGCAGCTAGCGACTGGAATGAGCTGGAAAAAACACTCAAACTGTACAGTTTTATCTCAATCTCTTCATTCAAAGACTCAATCATGGACACTGTTACTGACAGTTGTGGCTGATTTGCATAATATATTGTTGTCTCTACCTTCTTGCCTTTGTGCTGTTATCTGTGCCCAATAATGTTTGTACCCTGTTTTGTGCTGCTGCCATGTTGTGTTGCTACCATGTTGTTGCCATGTGGTGTTGCTACCACGCAGTGTTGTCATGTGTTGCTGCCATGCTGTTGTTTTCTTAGGTCTCTCTTTATGTAGTGTTGTGTGTTTTGACCTATATTTCTATTTTAAATCCCAGCCCCCATCTTGGCAGGAGGCCTTTTGCCTTTTGGTAGGCCGTCATTGTAAATAAGAATTGTTCTTAACTGACTTGTCTAGTTAAATTAAGGTAAAGTGCTGGAGAGTATGTTCTCCCATCTCCACAGTGGAACCACAGTGGAACCACTCTGTCAGAGTGACCTTTGGGTTCTTGGTCACCTCCCTGACCTAGGCCCTTCTCCCCCGATTGCTCAGTTTGGCCGTGTGGCCAGCTCTTAAAAGAGTCTTAGTGGTTCCAAACTTATTCTGTTTGGGGTACTTCAATGCTGCAAAATTGTTTTGGTACCCTTTCCCAGATCTGTGCCTCGACATGATCCTCTCGTAGCTCTATAGACAATTCCTTCGACCTCATGGCTTGGTTTAAATATGTTTTTTTTTTTTCTTTTTTTTTCATTTGCAAATATTTCTAAAAACCTGTTTTCGCTTTGTCATTATGGAGTATTGTGTGTAGATTGGTGAGGAAAAAATATGATTTAATCAATTTTAGAATAAGGCTGTAATGTAATGGAAAAAGTCAAGGGGTCTGAATACTTTTCCGAATGCACTGTTTTTCCAAACCCACACAAAGTAGGCTATTTGATTCTTACTTCTGTAACATGTAAAAATTCAAACAACTATTCAGAGACTATTTAAAAAAGTAGGTAACCTCTCTCATTAAGATTGAGTACAGACCAGGCCTGACACAAAATGTAGAAATAATAGCCTACTTTGACAACAATTCAGTGAATAAAACAATTATTAGACAGAGACAGATGAAGAGAGAAGGTACAAAACAAAACAACTGATCTGAGACAATTTTTAAAAAGTACACAATTTCCCTGATAGATTTGTAGGTCATATTTCACACTGTCACTTAGTGTTTTCGTTTAGCCTACAACATGTCATGGAACTTCTGGAAGCATGGCCCCCATCCTGCAAAGTGGCACAGAACACATAGAGCACCCAGAGGAGGCTTCTACAAATCTCCCACTCTTTGCCCTGCGTCCACTCTGAATGCACACCACATACCCTCTCTTGTCCCCTTCAAACTTCCCTTGCTTCCATATGAGTTACAACTCGGTCCACACGCCCTGGTGCCACACTCCTGGCTCCTCTCTTCCTGTCACTGTAGCCATATCACAAAGTGAAAGCACAAGCTGCATTTTGAATGCCTTTAGGGACCAGTGTCTGCGGATTCTGGGAAGGGGCCTTTGCAGGGTCCCCCACACAATGTCAGCATTTATGATGGCAATGTTGAGCATTCCACAAAACACATACTTCCACCATGTTTTTCCTGAGTCCTAAACATTGTAATAACTAAGTTAATAAGTTCCTACCACTTTTAAAAACACCCCCCCCCCCCTCTCCATCTGCTTCCTCCTCTCCCTCCTCCCCCCTCTTCCCCTTCATCCCCCTCTCCCTCCTCTCCCTCTTCCTCCCCTTCCTCCCTCTGTTTCCTCTTCCCCTCCCTCTTCCTCCCCCTCTGTTCCTCCTCTCCCTCCTCCTCCACTCTCATCTCCCTCTTCACTCTCATCTCCCTACTCTCCTCTTCCTCTCTCCCCCCACTCTCCTCTCGCTCCACTTCTCCCTCCTCGCTCCACATCTCTGTCACTCTCATCTCCCTCCTCTTCACTCTCCCCTTCCTCTCCTCTTCCTCTCTCCCCCCACTCTGCTCTCGCTCCACATCTCTGTCCCTCCAATCATCTCTAACTCCTCTTCCTCCCTGCCTTTTGCTGCTGAGCCCTGACTCTCCACATCACTTCCCTCCAATCATCTCTAACTCCTCTTCCTCCCTGCCTTTTGCTGCTGAGCCCTGACTCTCCACATCACTTCCCTCCAATCATCTCTAACTCCTCTTCCTCCCTGCCGTTTGCTGCTGAGCCCTGACTCTCCACATCACTTCCCTCCAATCATCTCTAACTCCTCTTCCTCCCTGCCGTTTGCTGCTGAGCCCTGACTCTCCACATCACTTCCCTCGCTTCACTGACCAAGAGGAACAGAGTAACAGAGGGAGAGGAGCAGCAAATAATACAATTGTGGTCAGGAACATAATCTCTCCCTCTCACACTGTCCCTCCCTTCCTTCCTCTTTCTTTTTTTCATCCAATCACAATAAGGGGTTGCCATAATATATTGTGTGATACCGTTACAGCTTCCCATTACACATAATATATTGTGTGATACAGTTACAGCTTCCCATTCCACATAATATATTGTGTGATACAGTTACAGCTTCCCATTCCACATAATATATTGTGTGATACAGTTACAGCTTTCCATTCCACATAATATATTGTGTGATACAGTTACAGCTTCCCATTCCACATAATATATTGTGTGATACAGTTACAGCTTTCCATTCCACATAATATATTGTGTGATACAGTTACAGCTTCCCATTCCACATAATATATTGTGTGATACAGTTACAGCTTTCCATTCCACATAATATATTGTGTGATACAGTTACAGCTTCCCATTCCACATAATATATTGTGTGATACAGTTACAGCTTTCCATTCCACATAATATATTGTGTGATACAGTTACAGCTTCCCATTCCACATAATATATTGTGTGATACAGTTACAGCTTCCCATTCCACATAATATATTGTGTGATACAGTTACAGCTTTCCATTCCACATAATATATTGTGTGATACAGTTACAGCTTCCCATTCCACATAATATATTGTGTGATACAGTTACAGCTTCCCATTCCACATAATATATTGTGTGATACAGTTACAGCTTCCCATTCCACATAATATATTGTGTGATACAGTTACAGCTTCCCATTCCACATAATATATTGTGTGATACAGTTACAGCTTCCCATTACACATAATATATTGTGTGATACAGTTACAGCTTCCCATTCCACATAATATATTGTGTGATACCGTTACAGCTTCCCATTCCACATAATATATTGTGTGATACAGTTACAGCTTCCCATTCCACATAATATATTGTGTGATACAGTTACAGCTTCCCATTCCACATAATATATTGTGTGATACAGTTACAGCTTTCCATTCCACATAATATATTGTGTGATACAGTTACAGCTTCCCATTCCACATAATATATTGTGTGATACAGTTACAGCTTTCCATTCCACATAATATATTGTGTGATACAGTTACAGCTTCCCATTCCACATAATATATTGTGTGATACAGTTACAGCTTCCCATTCCACATAATATATTGTGTGATACAGTTACAGCTTTCCATTCCACATAATATATTGTGTGATACAGTTACAGCTTCCCATTCCACATAATATATTGTGTGATACAGTTACAGCTTCCCATTCCACATAATATATTGTGTGATACAGTTACAGCTTCCCATTCCACATAATATATTGTGTGATACAGTTACAGCTTCCCATTCCACATAATATATTGTGTGATACAGTTACAGCTTCCCATTCCACATAATATATTGTGTGATACAGTTACAGCTTTCCATTCCACATAATATATTGTGTGATACAGTTACAGCTTCCCATTCCACATAATATATTGTGTGATACCGTTACAGCTTCCCATTCCACATAATATATTGTGTGATACAGTTACAGCTTTCCATTCCACATAATATATTGTGTGATACAGTTACAGCTTCCCATTCCACATAATATATTGTGTGATACAGTTACAGCTTTCCATTCCACATAATATATTGTGTGATACAGTTACAGCTTCCCATTCCACATAATATATTGTGTGATACAGTTACAGCTTCCCATTCCACATAATATATTGTGTGATACAGTTACAGCTTTCCATTCCACATAATATATTGTGTGATACAGTTACAGCTTCCCATTCCACATAGTATATTGTGTGATACTGTTACATGCTTCCCATTTCATCCCCTCACTCACATATGACTAAAACAATTTGAAACACACACACAGACAGACAGACTCTTGCTCTCTCTCTCTCTAGCTTTTTCTCCTCCAATCAACTCTTGCTTTCTTGCCTGACTGACTACAGAGATTGCCAAAGTTAGCTGATTAGTTACAAAGCTGGGACAGTTTCCAAATGAATTGCATCAATAGAAACAGGACAAAACAAGCAACTTCTTAGCTGGCTATGTAAACAAATATCAAACGTAATATCATATGGGCTCCACTGCTCAGGCATCTACCCAAACACGACAGCTAAGCTGTCAAATAATATGAAAACCAGGCAATGTATAGTCTATGAATATTTGCACCTAGCAAACATGACAAACCATAACCTAAGCCCAACAGACAAACAAAAATGACTCTAACCTTAATTTCGGTGGCTAGTTAGCTGGTTGTCTGTATGGCTAGCTAGTGAATGTGACTGCTGAGTTTGACGCTTCGTGAGCGCAGCCCAAATTCACCGCTATACACAACTTTTCTTTCCTGACAGACTAACATTAACAGGCTAGCTAGCTACAGCAAGCAGCTTGGGTCTTTACCATATGAATTACATTGGTAGAAACAAGACAAAGCAGTTAATTCTGCGATATTGACGCAAATTATTGCTAGAAAAACAAGGCCGTTCGTGGCCGCAATAGTAATTTAAAGAAAGTCAGTCGGTTAATATATTAAAGACAACTTTCATTAAACTACAATAGTACTGTACATCCAGCATACAGCACATACACGTATTGTTATGAAGCCAACTAGCCAGACTACCCCAACACCTAGGAGCAATCATTCACTTATCAAGCATACCGGCACTCTCAGCACCTGACCCAGTTGCTGCCACCTTAGCAACAACGTAGCCGGAAATACTTCTGCATAAGTCAGAATTAATTAAATAATAAATCATTAATAAAATATTGTCATAATATATGCGCAAACTGTTTCAACTGGGAAGCATGGGACAGGCTTTACCTTCCAGAAGAGGCTGGTGGGAGGAGCTATGAGGATGGGCTTATTGTAATGGATGGAATGGAATAAATGGACATAGACAAACAAGTGGTTTCCATATGATTGAAACCATTCCATTTATTCCTTTCCAGCCACTACATCCTCCTATAGCTCCAACTCCCCAGCCTCCTCTGTTACCTACCTATTCCTAACAATTATCCTAAACTTTAAAATGTTAAAGTTGTGAGGGTGAAATAGTGAAATGATTCATTAATTATCTACCAGGAAGTGTTCTGAGTAAACGCACCACAAAAATAAGACAATTATGCAACAATGTAGAATTGGGAACATTATTTTATTCACCATTTTTAGTACAACATCTGAGCATATTACATGGACATGTTATCCATGATACGCCTCATGCTCATGAACCTCATGCTGCCGCTCATGCCTCCCATTCCCATGCCCATCTGACTGAAGCTCCTGTACTCTCCAGGCTTCATGTACATCTGCCTGCCTCTGTAGTGGGGCTGCTCGTACATCAGCCAGTGGCCGTCCATGACGTTGCAGGACTGGCAGTCGGACATACGGTAGCGGACCTGGATGGAGTCACAGTCGTCCGTCATCTCGTGCATCTGACCTCCGAAGTTCTCCCTCTCGTAGATCCTCATCCTGAAGTTTCCTTTGTGCTGTCAGGAGCAAAGCAATGATTCAACGAGTCAGAATTATATATAAATGTGTAAAATCTGAGAATACAACCATTAAAACGCCCTACTGTAATGTACTGGCTATCACTACAGGCAGGGAGAGGCCAGCAGGGCCTCTTAGGGGGGCAATGGGCCTCTTGTGGAATGGGGAAATAATGCATCATTGTTAACTCCCACTATTGAGTGGCGTCCGCTCTCTCCACCTACCATGGGGATCATGCGGCAGGACCTGATGCAGTCGTTCATTCCCATTCCCATGCGCTGGTAGTCAGGGTACTCGCCCCTCCTCATGAAGTACTGGTTTCCCATGTAGTTGTTGTGATCGTAGACCATGAAGCAACCGCTGTCAACCCTGCAGGAGTGACACCTGCTCAGGAAGGAGGACATGTCAGCGCAGTCCTGGCTGGTCTCATAGGAACGACCCTGGAAGTTCCTGTCCTCGTAGAAGGTGATCTGTAAGCACAAAAGTAATATATACTATATTATGGAAAAATGTATAAAAATATATGAATTTGAAGATACAAGTTGCTTTATAACTAGAATTGCTACATGCTCCTAAAATGCCACCTCCCAAATGCTAGATTATTATAGGTGATGCTAAATAATCGGTTAACAATTAAAAATAAAAAACAACTGTTTGTAGGAAAAAACAACACTATAAGGAAGTTGAAAAGAAGCCTCACTTTATAAAAGTGAACTATCAGTTAAAAATTGTGATTCACCAGCCACTATACTGGTGAATTAAAACACTTAGTGTGTGGGATGAAACATTCACTTACTTTGCCCATCATGATTGCGGTTGTTCCTGAGAGCTGTGCTGCTGCTACACTGAAGTCCTGCCTGTTTCAGCCTTTACCTTTATACCTGACTATAGTCAAAGGATCTGTGGCATCCCATTGTGTAAAGCCCTGACCTAGCAACATGATATAGAGGCCTGCAGAGTGCTAGAAGACTTTAGAATGGGTTGTTCCATTGAGAAGTCAATACAAATGATCTTTTTGAAGAAGTATACAATAGACTCTTTGACATGTTTCAAACCACACTAGGTAGTATTCACTGTACAGTAAAAGGTGTCTTTTTGGTTTAGTTTGTTTTAATGGTGATGATTACACCATCAGTCTATAGAAACAGCAACTATTTTGGTTTCACGTTTGGCAACTGTGTATATAGGTTTAATAATGTGTTAAGAAGTAGGTGTACCTTGTCTGCGGGTACCAAGTAAAGGTTAATCCAGATTGTTACTCTTTTGGCAGTTCAGTGAGTCCACTTCAGCAGTACTTCATTAGTGGCAATAAATAGTAAGCTGTCATTTCAAACATTACCATGGCAACACACCGACACACATTATTACTATGAGAGGCCATCATTCATCCTGGCCATGATTATTCACTGTCTGACCTTCTGCCCCTAGCAAACACCAGGTACACACACACACACACACACACACACACACACACACACACACACTTACCAGCATTTCACTACATTCACAATAACATCTGCTAATGTGACCAATTTGATTTGATTTGATTTATTGTATTCTACTTAGCCATTTACTGTCATTATTGAAAGAGATTGTGATATCTCACATCTCAAAATAGGGCTACTTAATGTTAGATCCCTCACTTCCAAGGCAGTTATAGTCAATGAACTAAACACTGATCATAATCTTGATGTGATTGGCCTGACTGGTTACACTAGTGACCATATCCCCCGTGCATCCAACAAAAGTGGAGGTGTTGCTAACATTTACGATAGCAAACGTCGATTTACAACAACAAAAAACGACCGCGTTTTCATCTTTTGAGCTTCTACAGTAGTCATGAAATCTATGCACCCTACTCAATCACTTTTTATTGCTACTATTTACAGGCCTCCTGGGCCATATACAGCATTCCTCACTGAGTTCCCTGAATTCCTATCGGACCTTGTAGTCATGGCAGAAAATATTCAGATTTTTGGCAAATTTAATATTCACATGGAAAAGTCCACAGACCCACTCCAAAAGGCTTTCGGAGCCATCATCGACTCAGTGGGTTTTGTCCAACATGTCTCTGGACCTAGTCACTGTCACAGTCATACTCTGGACCTAGTTTTGTCCCGTGGAATAAATGTTCTGGATCTTAATATTTTTCCTCATTCCTGGACTATCGGACCACCATTTTATTATGTTTGCAATCGCAACAAATAATCTGCTCAGACCCCAACCAAGGATCATCAAAAGCCATGCTGTAAATTCTCAGGCAACCCAAAGATTCCTAGACGCCCTTCCAGATTCCTTCCACCTACCCAAGGACGTCAGAGTACAAAAATCAGTTAACCACTTAACTGAGGAACTCAATTTAACCTTAGATGCAGATGGAGGCGCACCCCTAAAAACAAAAAACACTTGTCATAAGAATCTAGCTCCCTGGTATACAGAAAATTCCCGAGCTCTGAAGCAAGTTTCCAGAAAATTAGAACGGAAACGTCGCTACACTAAACTGGAAGTCTTCCGACTAGCTTGGAAAGACAGTACCGTGCAGTATCGAAGAGCCCTCACTGCTGCTCGATCATCCTATTTTTACAACTTAATTGAGGAAAATAAGAACAATCTCAAATGTATTATTGATACTGTCGCAAAGATCATTAAAAAGCAACATTCCCCAAGAGAGGACTTTCACTTCAGCAGTGATAAATTAATGGGCTTCTTTGACGAAAAGATCATGATCATTAGAAAGCAAATTACAGACTCTTTAAATCTGCGTATTCCTCCAAAGCTCAGTTGTCCTGAGCCTGCACAACACTGCCAGAACCGATGATCAAGGGAGACACAAGTTTTTTAATACTATATCTCGACACATTGATGAAAACAATCATGGCCTCTAAACTTTCAAGCTGCATACTGGACCCTATTCCAACTAAACTACTGAAAGAGCTGATTGCTGTGCTTGTCCCTCCTATGTTGAACATAATAAATGGCTCTCTATCCACCGGATGTGTACCAAACTCACTAAAAGTGGCAGTAATAAAGCCTCTCTTGAAAAAGCCAAACCTTGACCCAGAAAATATAAAAAACTATCGACCAATATCGAATCTCTCATTCCTCTCAAAGTTTTGGGAAAAAGCTGTTGAGCAGCAACTCATGCTTTCCTGAAGACAAACAATGTATATGCAATGCTTCAGTCTGGTTTTAGACCCCATCATAGCACTGAGACTGAACTTGTGAAGGTGGTAAATTACCTTTTAATGGCATCAGACCAAGGCTCTGCATCTGTCCTCGTGCTCCTTGACCTTAGTGCTGCTTTTAATATCATCAATCACCAAATTATTTTGGAGAGATTGGAAACCCAATTTGGTCTACATGGACAAGTTATCTGTCGGAAAGATATCAGTTTGTCTCTGTAGATGGTTTGTCCTCTGACAAATCAACTGTAAATTTCGGTGTTTCTCAAGTTTCCGTTTTAGGACCACTATTGTGGACCACTATTGTCTTCAAGATATATTTTACCTCTTGGGTAAAAGAGAGGTTACTCAGAAACATAATGTTAACTTTCACTGCTATGCAGATGACACACAGCTGTGCATTTCAATGAAACATGGTGAAACTCCAAAATTGCCCTCTCTGGAAGCCTGTGTTGCAGACATAAGAAGTGGATTTCGGCAAATGTTCAAATGCTTAACTCAAAACAGAGATGCTTGTTCTAGCTCCCAAGAAAAAATGAGATCTTCTGTTGGATCTGACAATTAAACCTAATGGTTGTACAGTAATCTCAAACAAAAATGTGAAGGACCTCGGCGTTACTCTGGACCCTGATCTCTCTTTTGATGAACATATCAAGACTGTTTCAAAGGACAGCTTTTTTCCATCTATGTAACATTGCAAAAATCAGAAACCTTCTGTCCAAAAATGATGCAGAAAAATGAATCCATGCTTTTGTCACTTCTAGGTTAGACTACTGCAATGCTCTACTTTCCGGCTACCCGGAAAAAGCACAAAATAAACTTTAGTTGGTGCTAAACACAGCTGCTACAATCTTGACTAGATCTTGACTATAAAAATGTGATTATATTACTCCAGTGCTAGCCTCTCTACACTGACTTCCTGTTAAGGCTAGTGCTGATTTCAAGGTTTCACTGCTAACCTACAAAGCATTACATGGGCTTTCTCCTACCTATCTTTCCGATCATACCTACACATACACTACGGTCACAAGACGCAGGCCTACTTACTGTCCTTAGAACATCTAAGCAAACAGCTGCAGGCAGGGCTTTCTCCTATGGAGCTCCGTTCTTATGGAATGGTCTGCCTATCCATGTGAGAGACGCAGACTCGGTCTCGACCTTTAAGTCTTTATTGAAGACTCATCTCTTCAGTAGGTCCTATGATTGAGTGTAGTCTGGCCCAGGAGTGTAAAGATGAATGGAAAGGCACTGGAGCAACAAACCGCCCTTGCTGTTTCTGCCTGGCCAGTTCCGCTCGCTCCACTGGGATTCTCTGCCTCTAACCCTATTACAGGGGCTGAGTCACTGGCTTGCTGGTGCTCTTCCATGCTGTCCCTAGGAGGGGTGTGCCACTTGAGTGGGTTGAGTCACTGATGTGATATTCCTGTCCGGGTTGGTGCCTCCCCCCCCCTTGCGTTCGTGCCGTGGGGGAGATCTTCGTGGGCTATACTCTGCCTTGTCTCAGGATAGTAAGTTGGTGGTTGAAGATATCCCTCTAGTGGTGTGGGGGCTGTGCTTTGGCAAAGTGGGTGGGGTTACATCCTGCCTGTTTGGCCCTGTCCGGGGTTATCGTTGGATAGGGCCACAGTGTCTCCAAACCCCTCCTGTCTCAGCCTCCAGTATTTATGCTGAAATAGTTTATCTGTCCGGGGGCTAGGGTCAGTCTGTTATGTCTGGAGTATTTCTCCTGTCTTATTTTTTATTTTTATTTTTTATTTCACCTTTATTTAAACAGGTAGGCTAGTTGAGAACAAGTTCTCATTTGCAACTGCGACCTGGCCAAGATAAAGCAAAGCAATGTGACACAGACAACAACACAGAGTTACACATGGAATAAACAATAAACAAGCCAATAACACAATAAACAAGTCAATGACACAGTAGAAAAAAATAAAGTCTATATACAGTGTGTGCAAAAGGCATGAGGAGGTAAGGCAATAAATAGGCCAGAGGAGCAAATAATTACAATTTAGCAGATTAACACTGGAGTGATACATGTGCAGATGATGATGTGCAAGTAGAGATACTGGTGTGCAGAAAAGCAGAAAAGTAAACAAAATAAAAACAGTATGGGGATGAGGTAGGTAGATTGGGTGGGCTATTTACAGATGGACTATTTACAGCTGCAGCGATCGGTTAGCTGCTCAGATAGTTGATGTTTAAAGTTGGTGAGGAAAATAACAGTCTCCAACTTCAGCGATTTTTGCAATTCGTTCCAGTCACTGGCAGCAAAGAACTGTAAGGAAAGGCGGCCAAATGAGGTGTTGGCTTTGGGGATGACCTAGGTTTTTATAGTTGTCCACATATTCTAGGTCGGAACTGTCCAGGTTGGTGATGCTAGTCGGGCGGGCGGGTGCAGGCAGCGAACGGTTGAAAAGCTTGCATTTGGTTTTACTAGCGTTTAAGAGCAGTCGGAGGCCACGGAAGGAGTGTTGTATGGCATTGAAGCTCGTCTGGAGGTTAGTTAGCACAGTGTCCAAGGAATGGCCCGAAGTATACAGAATGGTGTAGTCTGCATAGAGGTGGATCAGGGAATCTCCCGCAGCAAGAGCGACATCATTGATATTTACAGAGAAAATTGTCGGCCCGAGAATTGAACCCTGTGGTACGCCCATAGAGACTGCCAGAGGTCCGGACAACATGCCCTCCGATTTGACACACTGAACTCTGTCTGCAAAGTAATTGGTGAACCAGGCGAGGCAGTCATTAGAAAAACCAAGACTATTGAGTCTGCCGATAAGAATACGGTGATCGACAGAGTCGAAAGCCTTGGCCAGGTCGATGAAGACGGCTGCACAGTACTGTCTCTTATCGATGGCGGTTATGATATCGTTTAGTACCTTGAGCGTGGCTGAGGTGCACCCGTGACCGGCTCGGAAGCCGGATTGAACAGCGGAGAAAGTATGGTGGGATTCGAAATGGTCAGTGATCTGTTTATTAACTTAGCTTTCGAAGACTTTAGATAGGCCGAGCAGGATGGATATCGGTCTGTAACAGTTTGGGTCTAGGGTGTCACCCCCTTTGAAGAGGGGGATGACCGCGGCAGCTTTCCAATCTTTAGGGATCTCGGACGATACGAAAGAGACGTTGAACAGACTAGTAATAGGTGTTGTAACAATGGCAGTGGATAATTTTAGAAAGAGAGGGTCCAGATTGTCTAGCCCAGCTGATTTGTATGGGTCCAGGTTTTGCATCTCTTTCAGAACATCTGCTTTCTGGATTTGGGTGAAGGAGAAGCTGGGGAGGCTTGGGCAAGTAGCTGCGGGGGAGGCGGAGCTGTTGGCCGGGGTAGGAGTAGCCAGAAGCAAGGCATGGCCAGCCGTTGAGAAATGCTTATTGAAATTTTCGATTATCATGGATTTATCAGTGGTGACCCTGATACTTACCCTCGGTGCAGTGGGAAGCTGGGAGGAGGTGCTCTTGTTCTCCATGGACTTTACAGTGTCCCAAAACTTTTTGGAGTTAGAGCTACATGATGCAAATTTCTGCTTGAAAAAGCTAGCCTTTGCTTTCCTGACTGACTGCGTGTATTGGTTCCTGACTTCCCTGAACAGTTGTATATCGTGGGGACTATTGCAGTCCGCCACAGGATGTTTTTGTGCTGGTTAAGGGCAGTGAACCAAGGGCTATATCTGTTCTTAGTTCTGCATTTTCTGAACGGGGCATGCTTATCTACGATGGTGAGGAAATTACTTTTAAAGAATGACCAGGCATCCTCGACTGACGGGATGAGGTCAATATCCTTCCAGGATACCCGGGCCAGGTTGATTAGAAAGGCCTGCTCGCAGAAGTGTTTTAGGGAGCGTTTGACAGAGATGAGGGGTGGTCGTTTGACCGCGGACCCATAGCGGATGCAGGCAATGAGAAAGTGATCGCTGAGATCCTGATTGAAAACAGCGGAGGTGTATTTGGAGGGCAAGTTGGTCAGGATAATGTGTATGAGGGTGCCCGTGTTTTTCGAACTTAGGGTTGTACCTGGTGGGTTCCTTGATGATTTGTGTGAGGTTGAGGGCATCTAGCTTAGATTGTCGAACTGCCGGGGTGTTAAGCATATCCCAGTTTAGGTCACCTAACAGAACGAACTCTGAAGCAAGATGGGGGGCGATCAATTCACAAATGGTGTCCAGGGCACAGCTGGGTGCTGAGGGGGTTGATAGCAGGCGGCAACAGTGAGAGACTTATTTCTGGAGAGGTACATTTTTTAATTAGAAGTTCAAACTGTTTGGGTACAGACCTGGAAAGTATGACATAACTTTGCAGGCTATCTCTGCAGTAGATTGCAACCCCTCCCCCTTTGGCAGTTCTATCTTGACGGAAAATGTTGTAACTGGGTATGGAAAACTCACAATTGTTGGTGGCCTTCCTAAGCCAGGATTCAGACACAGCAAGGACATCAGGGTTGGCAGAGTGTGCTAAAGCATTGAGTAAAACAAACTTAGGGAGGAGGCTTCTGATGTTGACATGAATGAAACCAAGGTTTTTTCGACCACAGAAGTCAACAAATGAGGGCGCCTGGGGACACGCAGGGCCTGGGTTTACCTCCACATCACCCGAGGAACAGAGGAGGAGTAGGATGAGGGTACGCCTAAAGGCAAGCAATACTGGTCGCCTAGAGCGTTGCGGACAAAGAATAAAAGGAGCAGATTTCTGGGTGTGGTAGAATAGATTCAGGGCATTATGTGCAGACAGGGTTATGGTGGGGTTCGGGTACAGCGGAGGTAAGCCCAGGCACTGAGTGATGATAAGAGAGGTTGTATCTCTGCATATGCTGGTTATAATGGGTGAGGTCACTTCATGTATGGTAGGTGGGACAAAGAAGGTATCAGAGGTATAATGAGTGGAACTAGGGGCTCCATTGTAAACTAAAACAATGATAACTAACCTAAACAACAGTATAGAAGGCATATTGACATATGAGAGAGACATACATCGAGGCATAAATTAATCACAGGTGTTGATTTGGAGAGCTAACGAAGACAACAATGGATGAAACAACAACAGCTAATCAACTAAAACAACAACAGGTAAAATGGCGATGACTGGGCAGAGAGGGTCAGTTAACTACACACAGCGCCTGAGTTCGCGGCTGGGGCCGAAAAAATAAAAAAATAAATAAATAAACAGAAGTACCGTGATTAATGTACAGTCCAGCAAGCATCAGCTATGTAGCCAAGTGATCATAGGGTCCAGGGGGCAGCAATAGAAGGAACAGGGAAGCCGCGGAGTAGTCACTACCATGCTAGCACGCGGGCGACACGGCGTTTAAAGTTAGTAGTCCGGAGATAGTAGACGCATCTGCTCCAACATCCGACGGAGGCCGGTTGAAGACACAGCGGATGGAGTATTTGTCAGCAGACCAGTCGTGGTGGTGCGGCGGGGCGCCGTGTTGACTAAGGATCCAAGCCAGATGGCGAGAGCTGTATTGTAGTTGTAGTAAGTCCGTTGTCTATCCAGGAGATGCGCCTGGCTCACGGCTAACTGGTGCTAGCTTCGGGGCAGGGGCATTGGCCACTATAGCCACTCGGTAGCAGCGGTGATCCGGTGCCAAGGTCCAGAGCTTATGGCAAGAATCTAGTGGAGTTGTGTGTTCTAGCCGTGTTTGGGTGGAGTCCGGGTGAACAACTGAGTAGGCCGGGAGGTGGGCCTCAGGGATAGCTTCGGTACTGGGTAACTCGGTAGATGTTAGCTAGCTGTGAAGATCAGGAGTAATGGTCCAGGGATTACGGCAGGAATCCGCCGTTGTAGTGGAGAGACAGTCCGTTCGTTACTGGTAGGCTGGCGAGTATTATCCAAGCTAAAAAAGGGGCAGGTACCTGTGCAGAAGGTAAAGGCCACTAGCAGTGGCTAACAATGACTAAATAGCTTGTAGCTAATTAGCTGATTAGCTTCTGATGGCTAGGTGGTTCTTGCTATAAGGTTTAAAAATTAAAAATAATAGCGGTTCCGTATCACATTGGGTGAGGAAGGTATAATTGAACTAAAATAGAGAAGAGATTGAAATAAAATTGAAAAAATACTAAAAAATACAAAAGTACACGAGAGGACGAACAAAAAATGTCTGCACTGCTACGCCATCTTGGAAACGATAATCTGGTCTTATCTGGTGTCCTGTGTGAATTTAAGTATGCTCTCTCTAATTCTCTTTCTTTCATTCTTTCTTTCTTCTTTCTCTCTTTTTCGGATGACCTGAGCTCTAGGACCATGCCTCAGGACTATCTGACCTGAGGACTCCTTGCTACCCCCAGTCTACCTGATTGTGCTGCTGCTCCAGTTTTAACTGTTCTGCCTGTGGCTATGGAACCCTGACCTGTTCACTGGATGTGCTACTTGTCCCAGACCTGCAGTTTTCAACTCTCTAGAGACAGTAGGAGTGGTAGAGATACTCTGAATGATCGGCTATGAAAAGCCAACTGACAATTACTCCTGAGGTGCTGACCTTTTGCACCCTCTACAACATTTGAACATCTTGGCCATGTTCTGTTATAATCTCTACCCGGCACAGCCAGAAGAGGACTGGCCACCCCTTATAGCCTGGTTCCTCTCTAGGTTTCTTCCTGGGTTCCGGCCTTTCTAGGGAGTTTTTCCTAGCCACCGTGCTTCTACACCTTCATTGCTTGTTGTTTGGGGTTTTATGCTGGGTTTCTGTACAGCCCTTTGTGACGTGTGTTATTGACTTGTTAATTGTTTACTCCATGTGTAACTCTGTGTTGTCTGTTCACACTGCTATGCTTTATCTTGGCCAGGTCGCAGTTGTAAATGAGAACTTGTTCTCAACTAGCCTACCTGGTTAAATAAAGGTGTTCTCAACTAGCCTACCTGGTTAAATAAAGGTGTTCTCAACTAGCCTACCTGGTTAAATAAAGGTGTTCTCAACTGGCCTACCTGGTTAAATAAAGGTGTTCTCAACTAGCCTACCTGGTTAAATAAAGGTGAAATAAAAAATAAATAAAAAACATCAGCTGATGTAAGAATGACTTTATAAATACATTGGATTGATTGATTGATTGATTGGCTGACTTTGTGTTCGTATTCTTATCTCTCATTATTTATTCTTGTTGTTGCATTGTCGAGAGGAAACCTGCAAGTAAGCATTTCATTGGACGATGTATACCATGCGTACAGTATCCCGTACATACGACTAATAGCTGATTCTATTACACTGCTGTTAAGAACTTCGCCTTATTTCATTGATGTGGATCTTCTACATGGTACACTCTTGCTCACACACACACACACACACACACACACACACACACACACACACACACACACACACACACTACTACAAGAGTAGCAGGAGGATTACCCAGAGGTAACTGTGCCCGAGATAATCAGCTCTCTGCGTTCAGCGTTATTGCACAGCACTGCTGGGACCTCCAAAGGATTTTACGTTAGCCTTCAATTTAATTAGAATGTCTTGATTTGTCACACTTGGAATGTGCATCCCTTCTCGGAGCAATCCGACCGGAAACTCAACTGTTTTCTTTTCATTCATTTTAAGAATGAATTATTCTCTGTGGGAACCAAAGGAATATGACATTCTAGCGAATCAGGGGTGTAGTCAGAGTGACACTTGAACCTGCTCAGGACAGAACTTGCAAAGATACAGTCTATATCCTGCATGACCTAAGACCACGTTAGAGATATGAAAATATTGATATTTTTGGGGGTATCTCGCTCATGATGCAGACAGTCCTGTATGGATACTGTATAGAGAAATAAAGTATAAAATGTCAGAAAGGAAATCTCTGTGTCAGTATACTGGATGTGTTATTTCCAGCCAGTTTTACCAGTGAGATGCGTAGTATGTTCAGTGGTGTGTGTTCATGGAAGCCAAGGAAAGCCAGGCTTCCCCCCCCAAAAAATGACCAAAAACAAACAAACAAAAATACATATAAAATAATCGTTGTTTCATAATTTTCCATCAATTCGCAAAAGGCTGAATGTTTCTCACCGGAGATATAATCGAGCAAGCAAAACAGCGCCCCTCTGTCTCTCTACTTGTACGCCGTCTATCTGATTGCTGTCTGGTCCAAACAAGTATGACGTTGTTGCCGCCCATAGCATTGAATGGAATGCAAGGGAAGCCAGCAAGCATTTGGCATCCCTTGACAAAAAATGTATAACAAATTAGCAAATCAGCATTGAGCCAAACTGAACAAGCTCAACTGTGAATAGTCCTGGCGCACCAACAAAAAAGTGTCAAGGGGAAGCCAGCTTGGATTTTGGTGTCACTCCTAGCAAATCACATTGAAGAGCATACGTCATTGACAAAAACAACTTGAATTGTTGCATTTCGTTGTGCTGTTGTCCTCCGGTGGCTAGCTAGCCAGCTACAATTGTCCCTTTTCTAAATTAGCCATGGGTGGAGATAGGGATTTGAACTTGTGGATGTACTTAATTCTCTGTACTGGCCGATGATTATAACTGCTATTTTGATCCAACCATTAAGTCATACATTGTTGTGCCCCTGGCCTGACAAGATGTAAATTCAATATTCTCTGTGGTGACACAGCTCTGATAAAGAACAGAGAGGATCTCTTCTGATCACAGCTTCTTAACGATTCACATCACTCACACTGACACACCTGTCACACACACCAGACAGATAGAAGACAGGGGAGGAGAAGGGGAAACAAGATATAGAGAAGAGGAAGAAGGTCAAGGAGACTAGGAGACTAGGAGAGAGAGGTACAGCATGCTGAGAGGAGAGTACGGGAGAGATTAAACTAAAGAAGCAGAGAAGCAAAGAGAGATTTGCTTAGTCATACTGATGTATTGGTTTGAGACAGACTGCAATAGGACTCTCTATGGCCATGGCCCCTTGGTTTCACCTGGGGAGACCCTAGAGGACATGCAGCTGTTCGAAGGAGCTGAAATGATGCCAGGATACGAGATTGCAAGAGAGCAAGATGGGTAAAACTGAACAGTAACTATGTAGTAGTTGGTGAAATGGGGACTGCAGACTGAAACACTAGCAAACAGACAGCATGTCCTTGGAAGACTAGCATCTGTGTCTTTTTGGTCTACAGACCATCTACCTGACTGTGTCTTTATGTTTTACAGACCATCTATCTGACTGTGTCTTTTTGGTCTACCAACCATCTGACTTCTAACATCTATATTTTCACCTTAAAGAACAAGGAGTCATCTAAGCAGAGAGAAGAAAAGGATTTTCCCCTGACCTCGCAGGAAGTAATTAAAGTGAATTACGCCAGGCTCCTAGTTTTAATTTCAGCCTGGCACTTTGTCACTCTCTCCATCCCTCCATCCTTTCGTAAGAGGCAGAGCAGTAAATAAATAGACGGAGGGAGTAAATCTGTCGCTGGACGGAGAGAGTGAAGTGAGTGAGAGTCCCAGAGTTTAATCCCCTGGGTGGGGAAATTACTGCGGTAAAGTCAAAGAGTCGGGCTTCTTACTGAGAGATATACAGTATGCACAGTATAGTGAAGATGGAAAGGGGAGAGAGAGAGAGAGAGAAAGGGAGTGTGGGGAGAGGGAGAGGAGGGGGAGAGAGAGAGAAAGAGGAGAGAGAGAAAGTTGTGACGTATGCCCTAGTATCTGTTTTTTTCTGCATCCCTGCTAACTCTCTCTCTCTCTCTCTATTTCTCTTGCTCCCTTCCTCTCTCTCTCACGCTCTCTCTCGATCTCCCTTTCTGATATTTGAGACCTAAATACCTGAAGATAAATATTATTTGAGCCCAGATGAACACATAGCAAATATTGCATTGTCCCTCCTCATGATACCCCTCTCCTCCTGCTAACCATTTCCTCCTGCTAACCATGTCCTACTGCTAACTCTCTTCTCCTGCTAACCCCCTCCTCCATCTAACCCTGTCCTCCTGCTCACCCTCTCTTCCTGCTAACCGCCTCCTCCTGCTAACCTTCTATTCCTGCTAACCCTCTACTCCTGTTAAGCATCTCTTGCTGCTTACCTTTTCCTCCTGCTAATCCTCTCCTCCTGCCAACCCTGTCCACCTCCTAACCCCTTCCTCCTGCATACACTCTCTTCCTGCTATCCCCTTCTTCCTGCTAACCCTTCTCTCATGCTAACTCTGTCTTCCTGCCAACCTTCTCTTCCTGCTAACCCCTTCCTCCAGCTAACCTTATCCTCCAGCTAACCCTCTCCTCCTGCTAACCCTCTCCTCCTGCTAACACTCTCTTCCTTCTAACCTTCTCTTCCTTCTAACCTTCTCTTCCTGCTCACCCTCTCCTCCTGCTAGCCCTATCCTCCTGCTAACCATTTCCTCCTGCTCACCCTCTCTTCCTGTTAACCCTGTCCTTCTGCTAACCTTATGTTCCTGCTAACACTCTCCTCCTGCTAACCCTTTCTTCAAGCTCACCATATCCTCCTGCTAACCCTCTCTTCCTGCTAACCCACTCCTACTGCTAACTCTATCTTCAAGCTCACCCTTTCATCCTGCTCACCCTTATCTTCCTGCTCACCTTCTCCTCCTGCTAACCCTTTCTTCAAGCTCACCCTTTCATCCAGCTCACCTTCTCCTCCTCCTAACCCTCTCTTCCTCCTAACCCTCTCTTCCTCCTAATGCTCTCTTCCTCCTAACCCTCTCTTCCTCATAACCCTCTCTTCCTCCAAACCCTCTCTTCCTCCAAACCCTCTCTTCCTCCTAACCCTCTCTTCCTCCTAACCCTCTCCTCCTCCAAACCCTCTCTTCCTCCTAACCCTCTCTTCCTCCTAACCCTCTCTTCCTCCTAACCCTCTCTTCCTCCTAACCCTCTCCTCCTCCTAACCCTCTCCTCATGCTAACCCTCTCCTCCTCCTAACCCTCTTCTCCGGCTAACCCTCTCTTCCTCCAAACCCTCTCTTCCTCCTAACCTTCTCTTCCTAGACTATAACCTCTAAACTCCAGGAGGGGATGATGTGCTAGCTTTAGATAGGGAAACAAGTCAATCTACTTTCATCTCACTTAAATGCAATCTCCTGCTTCGGTTATGGTGAGAACTTTCTATAAATCAACCAAACTCTTTAGGTGTGTGTATGTGTGTGCGTGCGTGCCTGCACGTATAGTGTGTGTGGTGTGTGTGTGCGTGCGTGCACGTTTGTTACAGTATGTGTGGTGTGTATGGTGTGTTCGGGTGTGCTTAAACATTCCTCTTTTCTGTCTCTTCCACATCTCTTTCATTCCTTTGTTTTTCAGTCCTTTCATCACAAACTCACTGTGCTCCTGGACCCCTACTGGCTTTACCGTAACCATGGTGATTCTAATGTTGCCAACAGCATGTGCTAAGTAAGTGCTAATTGTTCATTTGTATTTACAATGGTGAGCTTCAGAATAGATGGATTACTTCAAATGAACTTAACACACTCCATCTGATACTCAATACTACTACTACTTCTACTACTATTTTATTTTATTTTATTTCATCTTTATTTAACCAGGTAGGCCAAGATAAAGCAAAGCAGTGAGACACAGAGTTACACATGGAGTAAACAAACATACAATCAATAACAAAAAAAAAAGAAAAAGTCTATATACAGTGTGTGCAAATGGCGTGAGGAGGTAAGGCAATAAGTAGGCCATAGTAGCAAAGTAATTACAACTTAGCAAATTAACACTGGAGTGATAGATGTGCAGATGATGACGTGCAAGTAGAAATACTGGTGTGCAAAAGAGCAAAAAAGTAAATAAAAACAATATAGGGATGAGGTAGGTAGATTGGATGGGCAATTTACAGATGGGTGTGTACAGCTGCAGCGATCTGTAAGCTTCTCAGATAGCTGATGCTTAAAGTTAGTGAGGGAGATATGGATATGAGTCTCCAGCTTCAGCGATTTTTGCAATTCGTTCCAGTCATTGGAAGCAGAAAACTGGAAGCGTGGAGCTTTACCTAGCAAGACTTATAGATGACCTGGAGCCAGTGGGCCTGGCAACGAATATGAAGCGAGGGTCAGCCGACGAGAGCATACAGGTCGCAGTGGGTGGTGGTATATGGGGCTTTGGTGAAAAATGAATATTTGGCCTTCCTAAGCCAGGATTCAGACATGGCAAGGACATCAAGGTTGGCTGAGTGTGCTAAAGTGGTGATTAAAACAAACTTATGGAGGATGCTTCTGATGTTAACATGCATGTAACCAAGGGTTACAGAAGTTAACAAATGAGAGCACCTGGGGACACGCAGGGCCTGGGTTAACCTCCACATCACCCGAGGAACAGAGGAGGAGTAGGATGAGGGCACGGCTAAAGGCTGTCAAAACTGGTTGTCTTGTGCGTTGGGGACAGAGAATATAAGGAGCAGAATTCTGGGCGTGGTAGGATAGATTCAGGGCATTATGTGCAGACAGGGGTATGGTAGGGTGCGGGTACAGTGGAGATAAACCTAGGCATTGCGTGACAATAAAAGAGGTTGCATCTCTGCACGCACTAGTTATGCTGAGTGAGGTCACCGCATGTGTGGGAGGTGGGACAAAAGAGGTATCTGAGGCATGTTGAGTGGGACTAGGGGCTCCACAGTGAACTAAAACAATGATAACTATCCTAAACAACAATATACAAGGCATATTGACATTAGAGAGAGACAAAAAGCGAGGCATAAAGCAAACACAGGTGTTGATTGGGAGAGCTAGCTAAGACAACAACGGGTAAGACAACTGTTAATCAGCTAAGACAACAACAACAGGTAAAATGGCGTTGAATGGGCAGAGAGGGTCAGTTAACTACACAACAGGGCCTGAGTTCAAGGAAGGGGCCGGCTGATAAACAAAATAAACAAATTGGAGTACCGTGATGAATGAACAGTCCAGCAGGTATCAGCTATGTAGCCAAGTGGTCATAGGGTCATTCCAGTTATGATGTGCCTTTTCTGTCCCCAGGAAATAGCACCTTTTCTTTGTGTAAAATGTTTGATCTCAACGAGAATTTTATGCATTTTGACCATTTTGTTTTCAGTGGATGTAGGCGTTGTCCCCGGATGCTATTCATGGACTTCTATGAGAAATATAAGCCGTTAAATAATTAAATAATTAATGTATTTATGAATTATTTTATAGTGCTACTTAAAATATCTGACAAAAAAATATTATTGCGTTTATTGTTACTGTATTTAAGATTTTCTGTGTGTCCCTGATTTCACTCTCCACGCTGTTAGTTTGTAGTAATACCCCTTCAAAAAACAGCCCCTTCCCACAATGACATCACATTCAGGAAGTGTCAATCATTATTTGGGCGGGAAAACAACAGCGTAACGCTAACTCTGTATCAACACTCGGTTTTATCTATATTTTCATGTTTCAGGATGTTAGTCAGTATTTCTGAATCGTACATTTTCAACATGTTAGGCTACATTAGATGAACATGTTATAACAGTTTATAATATCAAAATATGTTTGACAGAAAAGTTTAAATTCTCTTCGAGTGTTCACCATTATGCTAGCTGGATCTTGATCGCTAACTTAGCCTCCAAATTTCCACCATGCAACTAACATGGTGGAAACTCAGAAAATATAGAAAATGATTTGCTTATGTAAATATTTATTACAATTTATATAATGAATTTATATTTTATGTGTATATATATTTGTTTCTAATTACATTATAATTATTAGGCCTATTTACATTGACATAAATGTGACACAGTACCAGTCATAGGTTTGGACACACCTACTCATTCAAGGGTTTTTCTTTATTTTGATTATTTCCTACATTGTAGAATAATGAAGACATCAAAACTATGAAATGACACTTATGGAATCATGTAATAACCAAAAAAGTGCATATAATATTTGAGATTCTTCAAAGTAGCCACCCTTTGCCTTGAAGACATTATTGCACACTCTTGGCATTCTCTCATCCAGCTTCATGAGGTAGTCACCTGGAATGCATTTCAATCAACAGGTGTGCCTTGTTAGAAGTTAATTTGTGGAATTTCTTTCCTTCTTAATGCGTTTGAGCCAATCAGTTGTGTTGTGACAAGGTAGGGGTGATGTATAGAAGATAGCTCTATTTGGTAAAATACCAAATCTATATTATGGCAAGAACAGCTCATATAAGCAAAGAGAAACGACAGTCCATTACTTTAAGACATGAAGGTCAGTCAATGCAGAACATTTCAAAAACAATGTTTTCAAGTGCAGTCGCAAAAACCATCAAGCGCTATGATGACACTGGCTCTCATGAGGACCAGCACAGGAAAGGAAGACCCAGAGTTACCTCTGCTGCAGAGTATAAGTTCATTAGAGTTACCAGGCTCAGAAATTGCAGCCCAGATAAATGCCTCACAGAGTTCGTAACAGACTCATCTCAACATCAACTGTTCAGAGGAGACTGTGTGAATTTTTAATTTAACCTTTATTTAACTAGGCAAGTCCCTCTTGGCCTTCATGAATCAGGCCTTCATGGTCGAATTGCTGAAAATAAACCACTACTAAAGGACACCAATAATAAGAGACTTGCCTGGGCCAAAAAAACACAAGCAATGGACATTAGACTGTTAGAAATCTGTCCTTTGGTCTGATGAGTCCAAATTTGAGATTTCTGTGTCTTTGTGAGACGCAGAGTAGGTGAACGGATGGTCTCTGCATGTGTGGTTCCCACCGTGAAGCATGGAGGAGGAGGTGTGATGGCTTGGGGGTGCTTTGTTGGTGACACTGTCCGTGATTTATTTTGAATTCAAGGCACCCTTAACCAGAATGGGTACCACAGAATTCTGCAGCTATACGCTATCCCATCTGGTTTGCGCTTAGTGGGACAATCATTTGTTTTTCAACAGGACAATGACACAAAACACACCTGTCTGTGTAAGGGCTATATAACCAAGAAGGAGAGTGATGGAGTGCTGCATTAGATGACCTGGCCAACACAATCACCCGGCCTCAACCCAATTGAGATGGTTTGGGATGAGTTGTACCGCAGAGTGAAAAGCAGCCAACAAGTGCTCAGCATATGTGGGAACTCCTTCAAGACTGTTGGAAAAGCATTCCAGGTAAAGCTGGTTGAGAGAATGCCAAGCGTGTGCAAAGCTGAAAAATCTAAAATATATTTTGTTTTCTATATATTTCTTTAATACTTTTTGGGTTAGTACAAGAATCCATGTGTTATTTCATAGTTTTGATGTCTTCACCATTATTCCACAGTGTAGAAAATAGTTAAAATAAAGAAAAACCCTTGAATGAGTAGGTATGTCCAAACTTTTGACTGGTACTGTATATGTACATAACCAGACCATATCTATACCGTCTCAGTTATCACGTCAACTATCTTCCTATTAGGCCATATCTCACCATGTGGAAGTATAAACAACCGCATCAACTATCTTCTTATGAGACCATATCTCACTACGGGATATTTCAGTTGTGAGTGTTGTCATAATTAAATTAATCTGTTAAGATTATATGAATCTTCCAGGTGAGGTAGAGAAAAGGGCAGAAACTCATGTCAGTGACATCGACTTGAACATCCATGGATCGGAGCCAAGATGCTTGGAGAAAAAATAAATATACACACACACACACAGTCATGTAAAACTAACCTTGTGGGGACACACAATTCAGTTCCATTCAAAATTCTATTTCATCCTAACCCCTAAACCCAACCCTAAAACTAACCCTAGCTCCTAAACCTAATTCTAACCCTGACACTAATTCTAAGCTTAATCCTAGAAATAGCATTTGACCTAACAAAAATGTCCCCAGTTGGTCAAGTGTTTGTTCGTGTACTATTCTTGTGGGGACTTCTGGTCCCCACAAGTGTAGTTAAACACGTCCACACACACACACACACACTAGACAAATGACCCAGAGAGAGACCAGTAGGAGGTAAATTCAATGTTTTTATCACCATCTTTGTAGAGGAATCATATAAAGACATCAAAGAATGCAATTAGCCGATTAGAAGGTATGACATCACACACAGCCAGCCATTGAGAGAGGGACGGAATAGAACAGACAGTGTCAGGCCTAGAAGCAGCCTCACAGAGGGATTAGACACGGATGATGTCACACAGGGAACCCGGACACTGATGATGTCACACAGGGAACCAGGACACTGGTGATGTCATCCAGGACACCAGGGAGCAGCTGTTTCCAGTCGGTTCCTGTAGTTCCGTTCACTAGTTTTCCATCAGAACAAACAGACTGTTCTTCTACTATAGGTTGCGATCTTTCTTGACATCATGGTCCAATCCCTACTCATCTGATTCTGGTTACAACCAGGCCTCTGAGCAAAAGTTACTTTGAGGTGAATCAAATGGAAAAATAAGAAATGCTTGGCGACTGGGGGTTCAAGTTTAGTGTCAAGGTAGGATGCAAGCTAAGCTAAGGGATAGATAGCATATCTGAGGAGTACAGCAATAACAACATTTCAGAACATATAGATAGATAGTTTAGCTAGAGATGTATGGGCGGATTTACACAGTTCACAGTCGGCCATTTTAAAATTCACACATACACAACTGATGCCAGAAAGCTAACTGTAGCATCATGGATGTTAGCTTGAGAAGGTGTCAAAATCAAATCACATTTTATTGGTCACGTACACATTTTTGCAGATGTTATCGCAGGTGCAGCATGAAGCTTATGTTTCTAGCTCCAACAGTGCCGCAATATCTAGCAAAACAGTAACAATACACACATGTAAAAAAAAATTAAGAACAAGAAATTAAGACATATCAGAATGAGCACTCAATCCAAATGTGGCCAATGAGCTCTAGTTAACGCCAAATGAACCAGACAGGGGGTACAGCGGGAAGGGGGGATGGGAAATGAGTGTGAGTCACACAGGCACTTGAAAAATGTCAAAACACCACAACTTATATTAAGGCAAGATGGACTACACTCGCGACGTACGCACACGTCTTTAGGGACAACACCACAATGTTCCACCACTCACTGTAAGACTGACTGTACAGTATGCTTCAGAACGGATGATCTTACAGGTTGATTCTCTTATCTACTCAGAGCAGTAATTCTGTTCATCTATAGATCTAGATATTGATGTTATTTCACTCACATTTTATTTTCTTCCACTGTTGTCTTATTTTTTTTTAGAGGGATCTTTATTATTGGATAGAAATCTGTTTCATACATATTTGTTTTGCCGAAGAGAGGAATATCTGCTGAAAATACTGTGAAACTGGACTTATTCAGTATCATGGGCAAATTAGCTGTAGTTAGAAGCAAGCTCAATACCCTCTGAAAGTATCCACACCTCCTGCTTTACTTCGAGGTGATGTCCCCTAATCTTTTCAATGGGCTTGATGATCACATCATTAAAAACAAAATTAAAGCGATCATTCAAGATGTGTATAAAATTATATTTGTGTTTGTGGATGAATTTACTTCCACATTTACGAAGTATTTAGCTTGAAGACCATTCAAAAAGTCCACAAAAATTCTAAAACTACAAGGCTACTTTCTGGTAAATCATGTGCCTCTTCCATAGGGTATGCTCTGGCTTCAGCAGAAATACATGGGAGAATCAAGACGATACGGTTAAATATAGGCATCGTTTATTTAGCTGGTTAACTAACGGGCAGGCGGCTAAATAAATACTGCCTTAAATATTTCTATGATCAATCAATATGTATCAATGAGAGCATTTAAATAGAAAGGTTACAAATAAAGTCTTTCCATAATTACACACATGTGCACACAGGTTGTGTGAAATAATGGATGGAGATCTACCTCCTGAAATCATAGATGAGAGAATATCATATTTTTGTATTAGCTGTAGTAATATTCTCAGTATTTTTGTATTAGCTGTAGTAATATTCTCAGTATTTTTGTATTAGCTGTAGTAATATTCTCAGTATTTTTGTATTAGCTGTAGTAATATTCTCAGTATTTTTGTATTAACTGTAGTAATATTCTCAGTATTTTTGTATTAGCTGTAGTAATATTCTCAGTATTTTTGTATTAACTGTAGTAATATTCTCAGTATTTTTGTATTAGCTGTAGTAATATTCTCAGTATTTTTGTATTAGCTGTAGTAATATTCTCAGTATTTTTGTATTAACTGTAGTAATATTCTCAGTATTTTTGTATTAACTGTAGTAATATTCTCAGTATTTTTGTATTAACTGTAGTAATATTCTCAGTATTTTTGTATTAGCTGTAGTAATATTCTCAGTATTTTTGTTGTTGTTCGGTATTCTTAAAAATGGTCCCAGACAACAAAATGACGGACTCTAAATGGGTATCTTCAAAATACAATTCATGACTATCATCGAGGATCGAGCCTCATTGGGAGAAAAAAAAATCTAATGCATAATATTTAAAATATACTCATAGGAGATTATAATACAACAACAATGAATGAAATCATCTAATCCTGAAAATACATTTAAAAAAAAATTCCATTCTCTTTACAAGGAATACTATGTCTGTTGAGAGCAACGTAACGGAAACACCTCTGGATGTAGGATTCTGGATGCATTAATAACACAGCTATTCTGACAATATTATGCCGTTGCTAAAACTGTTACTAAACTTAAATCTTAGAGCTGTTTTTTACAGGTTCTATGACATTATAGATCAGATTAGTCAGCACCTAAAATCAGCAGAGGTAATTAACACACATTCTCAAACAGTCAATGCATATTTGTGAATGATAACTTCATTGGGAAAGCTACTGTTTCAATAACTCTGATTTAGTTGTCATCCTTCATTGGTTTGAGAGTCTGAATCACAGACTTATTTTTTGGCTAGGGATTCTCTCTCATCTCCCATCTCAGGTATCAAAGAGCAATCTTAGCAGAACATACAATATTATTGTGAGCTGGTCTTGATAGATCCTGTGTTGGGACACTGTGGAGGATGGAGGTTTTTAGAACAATGGACGGTACAGTAGTGAATGACAGAGCTGAACAGTCTTTACCAAGGCCTATGACACAGAGTGGCAACGTCTCACATGGCAACCTGTTTCCTATAAAGTGCATTACTTTATACCAGAACTCTATGTGGTCAAAAGTGGAGCACTACTCTAGCTGTGGTCAAAAGAAGTGCATTGTAAAGGGAATAGTGTGCCGTCAGAGAATTGCCCTCTGGAGATGCAGGAGAGATGGTGGTGGGAGGGGTTTAGGTTTAGCTCCGGGTGAGAAGCCCCTTCTGATAGGCCAACATGCCTGCTGCAGTTGCAACAGACAGGACGGAGGCTACGCCCAGGAAGTTGATGAACCCGCCCACAGATGGAAGGTTTCGCTCCCAGAAGGTGGTGACAAACGGGAGTGCTGGGACTTCCTGTTAGAGCGAGAGAGGAGATGGGGGAGAGAGTTAGGGGAGCACTAAGTTAGGTCTACTTTCTATAATGTCCTTTAGATACTTTACATTTTAACCCAAATGAGTTTGGCATGTGACTTAAGTATCCATTGTTTTGGGTCGTATTGAATCCTTACCACTGACTCAGGCTCTGTTTGCCAGATCTGACTCTGTGGAATCCTGCCCATTTCATACATGACCTGGAACAACAATGAATTAATGTATAATACTAAAACAATACACAAGAGGGAGGGGGCTATATGAAATAAATACATGTATTATTATGATGATGATGATGATGATGAAGGCTCTCACCTCTCTGGCGGCCCTCTCCCCTGCCTGAACAGCCCCCTCCATGTAGCCACTCCACTCAGTAGCTGTCTCTGTTCCTGCAAAGTACAGCCTGCCTACTGGCTCCCTGAGAACCCTACACAGAGGGGGAAGGAGAGGAGGGAGAAGGAGAGATAAAAGGCTAGATAAGGTCACACAGTGTGTATTTGTATTTATTATGAATCCCCATTAGCTGCTTGTTCCATAAGATGTTTTTTTATATCTAATTTTACTGCTTGCGTCAGTTACTTGATGTGGAATAGAGTTTCATGTAGTCATGGCTCTATGTGGTACTGTGTGCCTTGGGGACTGTGACTTGGGGACCTCTTGTGGCATGTCTTGTGGGGTATGCATGGGTATCCGAGCTGTGTGCCAGTAGTTTAGACAAACAGCTCAGTCTATTCAACATACCTCTCATAAATAAAAGTAGTGATGAAGTCAATCCCTCCTCCACTTTCAGCCAGGAGAGACTGACATGCATATTATTAATATTAGCTCTCTGTGTACATCCAAGGGCCAGCCGTGCTGCCCTGTTCTGAGCCAATTGCAATTTCCCTAAGTCATTTTTTGTGGCAGCTGACCACACGACTGAACAGTAGTCAAGGTGCGACAAAACTAGGGCCTGTAGGACCTGCCTTGTTGATCGTGTTGTTAAGAAGGTAGAAACTAGGGCCTGTAGGACCTGCCTTGTTGATAGTGTTGTTAAGAAGGTAGAAACTATGGCCTGTAGGACCTGACTTGTTGATAGTGTTGTTAAGAAGGTAGAAACTAGGGCCTGTAGGGCCTGCCTTGTTGATAGTTCTGTTAAGAAGGTAGAAACTAGGGCCTGTAGGGCCTGCCTTGTTGATAGTGTTGTTAAGAAGGTAGAAACTAGGGCCTGTAGGACCTGCCTTGTTGATAGTGCTGTTAAGAAGGTAGTAACTAGAGCCTGTAGGACCTGCCTTGTTGATTGTGTTGTTAAGAAGGTAGAAACTAGGGCCTGTAGGACCTGCCTTGTTGATAGTGTTGTTAAGAAGGTAGAAACTAGGGCCTGTAGGACCTGCCTTGTTGATAGTGTTGTTAAGAAGGTAGAAACTAGGGCCTGTAGGACCTGCCTTGTTGATAGTGCTGTTAAGAAGGTAGAAACTAGGGCCTGTAGGACCTGCCTTGTTGATAGTGTTGTTAAGAAGGTAGAAACTAGGGCCTGTAGGACCTGCCTTGTTGATATTGCTGTTAAGAAGGTAGAAACTAGGGCCTGTAGGACCTGCCTTGTTGATAGTGTTGTTAAGAAGGTAGAAACTAGGGCCTGTAGGACCTGCCTTGTTGATAGTGCTGTTAAGAAGGTAGAAATTAGGGCCTGTAGGACCTGCCTTGTTGATAGTGTTGTTAAGAAGGTAGAAACTAGGGCCTGTAGGACCTGCCTTGTTGATAGTGTTGTTAAGAAGGTAGAAACTAGGGCCTGTAGGACCTGCCTTGTTGATAGTGCTGTTAAGAAGGTAGAAACTAGGGCCTGTAGGACCTGCCTTGTTGATAGTGTTGTTAAGAAGGTAGAAACTAGGGCCTGTAGGACCTGCCTTGTTGATAGTGTTGTTAAGAAGGTAGAAACTAGGGCCTGTAGGACCTGCCTTGTTGATAGTGTTGTTAAGAAGGTAGAAACTAGGGCCTGTAGGACCTGCCTTGTTGATAGTGTTGTTAAGAAGGTAGAAACTAGGGCCTGTAGGACCTGCCTTGTTGATAGTGCTGTTAAGAAAGTAGAAACTAGGGCCTGTAGGACCTGCCTTGTTGATAGTGTTGTTAAGAAGGTAGAAACTAGGGCCTGTAGGACCTGCCTTGTTGATAGTGCTGTTAAGAAAGTAGAAACTAGGGCCTGTAGGACCTGCCTTGTTGATAGTGCTGTTAAGAAAGTAGAAACTAGGGCCTGTAGGACCTGCCTTGTTGATAGTGCTGTTAAGAAAGTAGAAACTACGGCCTGTAGGACCTGCCTTGTTGATAGTGTTGTTAAGAAGGTAGAAACTAGGGCCTGTAGGACCTGCCTTGTTGATAGTGTTGTTAAGAAAGTAGAAACTAGGGCCTGTAGGACCTGCCTTGTTGATAGTGTTGTTAAGAAGGTAGAAACTAGGGCCTGTAGGACCTGCCTTGTTGATAGTGTTGTTAAGAAGGTAGAAACTAGGGCCTGTAGGACCTGCCTTGTTGATAGTGTTGTTAAGAAGGTAGAAACTAGAGCCTGTAGGACCTGCCTTGTTGATAGTGTTGTTAAGAAGGTAGAAACTAGGGCCTGTAGGACCTGCCTTGTTGATAGTGTTGTTAAGAAGGTAGAAACTAGGGCCTGTAGGACCTGCCTTGTTGATAGTGTTGTTAAGAAGGTAGAAACTAGGGCCTGTAGGACCTGCCTTGTTGATAGTGTTGTTAAGAAGGTAGAAACTAGGGCCTGTAGGACCTGCCTTGTTGATAGTGTTGTCAAGAAGGTAGAAACTAGGGCCTGTAGGGCCTGCCTTGTTGATAGTGTTGTTAAGAAGGTAGAAACTAGGGCCTGTAGGACCTGCCTTGTTGATAGTGTTGTTAAGAAGGTAGAAACTAGGGCCTGTAGGACCTGCCTTGTTGATAGTGCTGTTAAGAAAGTAGAAACTAGGGCCTGTAGGACCTGCCTTGTTGATAGTGTTGTTAAGAAGGTAGAAACTAGGACCTGTAGGACCTGCCTTGTTGATAGTGCTGTTAAGAAGGTAGAAACTAGGGCCTGTAGGACCTGCCTTGTTGATAGTGTTGTTAAGAAAGTAGAAACTAGGGCCTGTAGGACCTGCCTTGTTGATAGTGCTGTTAAGAAAGTAGAAACTAGGACCTGTAGGACCTGCCTTGTTGATAGTGTTGTTAAGAAGGTAGAAACTAGAGCCTGTAGGACCTGCCTTGTTGATAGTGTTGTTAAGAAGGTAGAAACTAGAGCCTGTAGGACCTGCCTTGTTGATAGTGCTGTTAAGAAGGTAGAAACTAGGGCCTGTAGGACCTGCCTTGTTGATAGTGTTGTTAAGAAGGTAGAAACTAGGGCCTGTAGGACCTGCCTTGTTGATAGTGTTGTTAAGAAGGTAGAAACTAGGGCCTGTAGGACCTGCCTTGTTGATAGTGTTGTTAAGAAGGTAGAAACTAGAGCCTGTAGGACCTGCCTTGTTGATAGTGCTGTTAAGAAGGTAGAAACTAGGGCCTGTAGGACCTGCCTTGTTGATATTGCTGTTAAGAAGGTAGAAACTAGGGCCTGTAGGACCTGCCTTGTTGATATTGCTGTTAAGAAGGTAGAAACTAGGACCTGTAGGACCTGCCTTGTTGATAGTGCTGTTAAGAAGGTAGAAACTAGGACCTGTAGGACCTGCCTTGTTGATAGTGTTGTTAAGAAGGTAGAAACTAGGGCCTGTAGGACCTGCCTTGTTGATATTGCTGTTAAGAAGGTAGAAACTAGGACCTGTAGGACCTGCCTTGTTGATAGTGTTGTTAAGAAGGTAGAAACTAGGGCCTGTAGGACCTGCCTTGTTGATAGTGTTGTTAAGAAAGTAGAAACTAGGGCCTGTAGGACCTGCCTTGTTGATAGTGTTGTTAAGAAGGTAGAAACTAGGGCCTGTAGGACCTGCCTTGTTGATAGTGCTGTTAAGAAGGTAGAAACTAGGGCCTGTAGGACCTGCCTTGTTGATAGTGCTGTTAAGAAGGTAGAAACTAGGGCCTGTAGGACCTGCCTTGTGTATAGTGTTGTTAAGAAGGTAGAAACTAGAGCCTGTAGGACCTGCCTTGTTGATAGTGTTGTTAAGAAGGTAGAAACTAGGGCCTGTAGGACCTGCCTTGTTGATAGTGTTGTTAAGAAGGTAGAAACTAGGGCCTGTAGGACCTGCCTTGTTGATAGTGTTGTTAAGAAGGTAGAAACTAGGGCCTGTAGGACCTGCCTTGTTGATAGTGTTGTTAAGAAGGTAGAAACTAGGGCCTGTAGGACCTGCCTTGTTGATAGTGCTGTTAAGAAGGTAGAAACTAGGGCCTGTAGGACCTGCCTTGTTGATAATGTTGTTAAGAAGGTAGAAACTAGGGCCTGTAGGACCTGCCTTGTTGATAGTGTTGTTAAGAAGGTAGAAACTAGGGCCTGTAGGACCTGCCTTGTTGATAGTGCTGTTAAGAAAGTAGAAACTAGGGCCTGTAGGACCTGCCTTGTTGATAGTGTTGTTAAGAAGGTAGAAACTAGGGCCTGTAGGACCTGCCTTGTTGATAGTGTTGTTAAGAAGGTAGAAACTAGGGCCTGTAGGACCTGCCTTGTTGATAGTGTTGTTAAGAAGGTAGAAACTAGGGCCTGTAGGACCTGCCTTGTTGATAGTGTTGTTAAGAAGGTAGAAACTAGGGCCTGTAGGACCTGCCTTGTTGATAGTGTTGTTAAGAAGGTAGAAACTAGGGCCTGTAGGACCTGCCTTGTTGATAGTGCTGTTAAGAAGGTAGAAACTAGGACCTGTAGGACCTGCCTTGTTGATAGTGTTGTTAAGAAGGTAGAAACTAGGACCTGTAGGACCTGCCTTGTTGATAGTGTTGTTAAGAAGGTAGAAACTAGGGCCTGTAGGACCTGCCTTGTTGATAGTGTTGTTAAGAAGGTAGAAACTAGGACCTGTAGGACCTGCCTTGTTGATAGTGTTGTTAAGAAGGTAGAAACTAGGGCCTGTAGGACCTGCCTTGTTGATAGTGTTGTTAAGAAGGTAGAAACTAGGACCTGCCTTGTTGATAGTGTTGTTAAGAAGGTAGAAACTAGGGCCTGTAGGACCTGCCTTGTTGATAGTGCTGTTAAGAAGACAGAGCATTTCTTTATTATAGACAGACTTCTCCCCTTCTTAGCTACTACTGCATCAATATGTTTTGACCATGACAGTTTACAATCCTAGTGTTACTCCAAGCAGTTTAGTCATCTCAACTTGCTCAATTTCCACATTATTTATTACAAGATTTAGATGAGGTTCAGGGTTTAGTGGGTGTTTTGTTCCAAATACAATACTTTTAGTTTTAGATATATTTAGGACTAACTTATTCCTTGCCACCCACTCTGAAACTAACTGCAGCTCTTTGTTGAGTATTGCAGTCATTTCAGTCACTGTGGTAGCGGATGTGTACAGTGTTGAGTCATCCGCATGTATAGAAACTCTGGCTTTACTCAAAGTCAGTGGCATGTCGTTAGAATTTGTTTTTAAAGCAAGAGGCCTAAACAGATTCTGATTCTAACTGGATTATATTTGATAGCCTTCCATTAAAGAACACCCTCTGTGTTCTATTTGACAAGTAACTCTTTATCCACATTATAGCAGGGGGTGTAAAGCCATAACACATATGTTTTAGCAGGGGGTGTAAAGCCATAACACATACGTTTTTACAGCAGTAGACTATGATCAATAATGTCAAAAGCTGCACTGAAGTCTAACAAGACTACCCCCACAATCATTTTATCATAAATTTCTCTCAGCCAATCATCAGTCAGTGTAAGTGCTGTGCTTGTTGAGTGTCCTTCTCTATAAGCATGCTGAAATTCTGCTGTCAATTTGTTTACTGTAAAATAGCATTGTATCTAACTAAGGGTTGGTAACAGGCTGATTGGTCGTCTATTTGAGCCAGTAAAGGGGGCTTTACTATTCTTGGGCAGCGGAATGACTTTAGCTTCCCTCCAGGCCTGAGGGCACATGCTCTCCAGTAGGCCTAAATTGAAGATGTGGCAAATAGGAGTGGCAATATCATCTGCTATTATCCTCAGTAATTTTCCATCTATATTGTCAGACCCTGGTGGCTTTTCATTGTTGATAGACAATCATTTTTTCACCTCTTCCACACTGACTTTACGTAATTCAAAAGTACAATTCTTGTCTTTCATAATTTGATCCAATACACTTGGATGTGTAGTGTCAGCGTTTGTTGCTGGCATGACATCCCTAAGTTTGCTTATCTCGCCAATGAAAAAGTAATTAAAGTACTTTGCAATAACAGTGGACTGATTCAATAAATGAAGGAGCCGAGTTGGCTTTTTTCCCAAAATGTCATTTAAGGTGCCCCAAAGCTTTTTACTATCATTCTTTATATCATTTATCTTTGTTACATAGTGTAGTATATTTTTATTTTTATTTAGTTTCGTCACATGATTTCTTAATTTGCCGTACATTTGCCATTCAGTTGGGCTGCCAGACTTGGGGTGGCAGGTAGCCCAGTGGTTAAAGCATTGGACTAGTAACCGAAAGGTTGCAAGTTCAAATCCCAAGCTGACAAAATAAAAAAAATCTATAATTCTGCCCCTGAACAAGGCAGTTAACCCACTTGGACTTAATTGAAAATAAGAATTTGTTCTTAACTGACTTGCCTAGTTAAATAAAGGTTAAAATGAAAAAAAACTAAATTGCCATACCTTTGGCCTCAACCATACCATTTTTTAAATTCCTCATCAATCCAAGGGGATTTAACAGTTTATACAGTCATTTTCTTAATGGGTGCGTGCTTATTAGTGAAATAAAAAGTAAATAAAGGTGAAATAAAATAAAATAAATTAGTAACTGGAATAAGTAGTTTCATAAATGCGTCAAGGGCAGCATCTGGTTGCTCCTCATTACACACCACAGACCAGCAAATATTCTTTACATCATCAACATGTGAATCACTGTGTGTGTGTGCCTGGGTGTGTCTGTTACTTACTTGCCGTACTGGGTGAGTATACCAGGGGGGAAGTAAGCAGTGTAGCAGCCTCCAGAATACTCCTCCTCACACCAGTTCTTCTCCTCATAGTGCACAGGCTGGGACAGAGAGGGCTGGGGGTTAGTACTCATATCGGGCTGGGGTGTTGGTACTTGTATCGGGCTGGGGGTTGGTACTCGTACCGGGCTGGGGTTTGGTACTCGTACCGAGCTGGGGGTTGGTACTCGTACCGGGCTGGGGGTTGGTACTCGTACCGGGCTGGGGGTTAGTACTCGTATCGGGCTGGGGGTTAGTACTCGTATCGGGCTGGGGGTTAGTACTCGTATCGGGCTGGGGGTTAGTACTCGTATCGGGCTGGGGGTTGGTACTCGTATCAGGCTGGGGGTTGGTACTATTATCAGGCTGGGGGTTGGTACTCGTATTGGTTGGGGGTTGTTTTACTCAAATGTTTGTAGACAATGTAAATGTAAGCAAACACTGTATAGCCACAACACGTGGTTGAAACTGTATAATGGATGGTCAGTCCTTTGAGAGTGGTTATATTTCTCCAGTCCCATCCTTTGGCTTTTTAGCAGAACAGGGGTGTTTCAATTAAGCTTTCCAGTTCCAAGCAGTAGTGCTGGTATTACACTGTTAGAAAGGGGTTCCAAAAGAGTTCTTTGGGTGTTCCCATAGGAGAACCCTTTTTGGATCCATGTAGAACCCTTTCGAGTTCTATGTAAAACCTTAAAGGGTTATCCTATGGGGACAGTCAAAGAACCCTTTTAGGTTCTAGATAGCACCTTTTTTTCAAATAGCGTAGCAGTACTAGTAGTAATAGTAGTACTAATAGCAGTAGTAGCAGCAGAAGCAGTAGCAGCAGTAGCAGCAGTAGCAGCAGCAGTAGTAACAGCAGTAATAGCAGTAGTAGTAGTAGTAGCAGTAGTAGCAGTAGCAGTAGTAGCAGTAGTAGCAGCAGCAGTAGTAACAGCAGTAATAGCAGTAGTAGCAGTAGCAATAGCAGTAGTAGTAGTAGTAGCAGTAGCAGTAGTAACAGCAGTAGCAGCAGTAGTAGCAGTGGCAGCAGTAGCAGTAGTAACAGCAGTAATAGCAGTAGTAGTAGTAGTAGCAGTAGCAGCAGCAGCAGTAGCAGTAGTAGCAGTAGTAGCAGCAGCAGTAGTAACAGCAGTAATAGCAGTAGTAACAGTAGCAATAGCAGTAGTAGTAGTAGTAGCAGTAGCAGTAGTAACAGCAGTAGCAGCAGTAGTAGCAGTAGCAGCAGTAGCAGTAGTAACAGCAGTAATAGCAGTAGTAGTAGTATTAGCAGTAGTAGCAGTAGCAGTAGTAACAGCAGTAGCAGTAGTAGCAGTAGCAGTAGTAGCATTAGTAGCAGCAGCAGTAGTAACAGCAGTAATAGCAGTAGTAGCAGTAGTAGCAGTAGCAGTAGTAGCAGTAGCAGTAACAGCAGAAGCAGTAGTAGTAGTAGCAGTAGCAAAAGCAGCAGTAGCAGCAGTAGAAAAAGCAGTAGCAGTAGTAGTAGTAGTAGTAGTAGCAGTAGTAGAAGCAGTAGTAGTAGTAGTAGCAGCAGCAGTAGCAGCAGTAGCAGTAGTAGTAGTAGTAGTAGTAGTAGTAGCAGCAGTAGTAGCAGTAGTAGTAGTAGTAGCAGTAGTAGTAGTAGTAGTAGCAGTAGTAGTAGCAGCAGTAGCAGTAGTAGTAGCAGCAGCAGCAGCAGTAGCAGCAGTAGCAGTAGTAGTAGTAGTAGCAGTAGTAGTAGTAGTAGTAGCAGTAGTAGTAGTAGTAGTAGCAGTAGTAGTAGTAGTAGTAGCAGTAGTAGTAGTAGTAGTAGCAGTAGTAGTAGCAGCAGTAGCAGTAGTAGCAGTAGCAGTAACAGCAGAAGCAGTAGTAGTAGTAGCAGTAGCAAAAGCAGCAGTAGCAGCAGTAGAAAAAGCAGTAGCAGTAGTAGTAGTAGTAGTAGTAGCAGTAGTAGAAGCAGTAGTAGTAGTAGTAGTAGCAGCAGCAGTAGGAGTAGCAGTAGCAGTAGTAGTAGCAGCAGCAGCAGCAGTAGCAGTAGTAGTAGTAGTAGTAGCAGTAGTAGTAGTAGTAGTAGCAGTAGTAGTAGTAGTAGTAGCAGTAGTAGTAGTAGTAGTAGTAGCAGTAGTAGTAGTAGTAGAAGCAGTAGTAGTAGCGGTAGCAGTAGTAGTGGTAGTAGCAGCGGTAGCAGTAGTAGTGGTAGTAGCAGCAGTAACAGTAGTGGCAGTAGCAGAAGTAGTGGCAGCAGTAATGGTTCCACTCACATGCAGAGCCTCCTCTGAGCCTAGCACTCTGGAGTAGATCTCACAGATCCTCTTCTTCCTACAGGGGGCAACAACCATCTTTAAGGGTTAAGGAAGGGATAGGGTTAAACTCTTAATGCTGATACACATGCGTACTAGCATAGTATACACATGAGGAAGTGATGTAAAACACACTGTAGGGACTGAACATGAGAAACAGCCAGACAGATGTGTACCTCTCCTCTTTCGTCAGTCCACATAGCTTCCTGCACTTGCGGGCCAGGATGAAGCTAAGGCATAGGAACCGGAGAAATAAAGTTACAGTAATACCACTAAGTAAACCACAGTTTCTCATTCTCTATGGGTAATCATGTTGGGATACAGGAAACTAAAGTTATGTGTTTACCCCATAATGGCGGGCACAGTCCCATCGGGCTTTGTGTCATCCAGAGTCAAGCCAATGGGGGCCTCTTCCTCCTCGATCACCATAGTGCCACAGTACCCTGAGAGAGAGAGAGAGAGAAAGGAGAAGGATGCAGGAGAGGAGGACAGGAAGAGAGGAGAAAGAGGATCAGGGATGAGGAGAAGAGGGGAGAGAGAGGATCAGGGATGAGGAGAGAGAGGATCAGGGATGAGGAGGAGCGGAGAGGAGAGAGAGGATCAGGGATGCAGAGGAGAGAGAGGATCAGGGATGAAGAGAAGAGGAGAGAGAAGATCAGGGATGCGGAGGAGGATCAGGGATGAGGAGAAGAGGAGATTATCACTCAAGTTCTCTCCATAGTAGACCATGCATTTGATGACAGAGCCCATGGACCTTCCCTCCCTCCCTCCCTCCCTCCCTTGTTACCTTTCTTCCTCCAGAAGTTCTCTCTGTAGTAGACAATACATTTGATGACAGAGCCCATGGGGACCCTGTGGATCAGCTGGTTTCTGAGAGGGGGTAGCTCGGGGTTGAAGTGCATCTTCAAGTTCAGACCAGGAGGGGTCGCCACAATCACATACTTGGCCTGGGAGGAACAAAACACGAGTTGAGGCCTGTGTAGTGTGTAGTGTCTACCCACTGGGCACACACTGTATGAATCGACATTGTTTCCACGTCATTTCAATGACACTGAACCAATGTGGAATAGGAGTTGAATTGAGGTCTGTGCCCAGTGGGTAGTGTGTACATCTCCAGTCCACCCCGGTGGCTAAGCAGCTCTATGCTACTGCTTAATGGGTTTTATCTGGGAGAGAGGATGTCGCCTGGACAGAGAGATGAAGACCAGCTTACTGACAACAATCCATCTGGCTTACACATATGTGCACGCGCATGCACACAAACACACACACACAAACAGGAAAATAACCTCACACTCAACGTCAACAAAACAAAGGAGATGATCGTGGACTTCAGGAAACAGCAGAGGGAGCACCCCCCTATTCACATCGACGGGACAGTAGTGGAGAGGGTAGTAAGTTTTAAGTTCCTCGGCGTACACATGACGGACAAACTTAATTGGTCCACCCACACAGTCAGAGTGGTGAAGAAGGCGCAGCAGTGCCTCTTCAACCTCAGGAGGCTGAAGAAATTTGGCTTGTCACCAAAAGCACTCAAACTTTTACAGATGCACCATCGAGAGCATCCTGTCAGGCTGTATCACTGCCTGGTACGGCAACTGCTCCACCCACAACCGTAAGGCTCTCCAAAGGGTAGTGAGGTCTGAGGCCAACATACTGACTCAACTCCAGCCACTTTAATAATGTAAAAATTTATGTAATAAATGTATCACTAGCCATTTTAAACAATGCCACTTCATATAATGTTTACATACCTTACATTACTCATCTCATATGTATATACTGTACGCTATACCATCTACTGCATCTTGCAATCTTGATGTAATACATGTATCACTAGCCACTTTAAACAATGCCACTTTTATATGTTTACATACCCTACATTACTCATCTCATATGTATATACTGTACTCAATACCATCTACTGCATCTCGCCTATGCCGTTCTGTACCATCACTCATTCATATATTTTTATGTACATATTCTTTATCCCTTTACACTTGTGTGTATAAGGTAGTTGTTGTGAAATTGTTAGGTTATATTACTTGTTAGATATTACTGCATTGTCTGAACTAGAAGCACAAGCATTTCGCTACACTCGCATTAACATCTGCTAACCATGTTTATGTGACAAATAACATTTGATTTGAACACACACGAACACACACACGAACACACACACTGTCAAAAGCTATAGGAATTTACTGACAGGCAAACATGAATGTCTAAGGGGCTTTGTAAGCTCAGTGAGTTGTATGGTTGAATGAATGATTCCTAGAATGTTCCTGGAGTTCTAGAATGCAAATGTACAGCAGTCATAACATGGCCCACATCATGAGGTGCCACGTATTATGAACAAACAAGCTCTAGATGGCAGCATAGGCACAACCTGAAATCAGTAGGCTCCTACTCAGTGGAATGTGCTCTGACGAGATTGTAATTATGTTGATGGATTGGAGATGGTTGCTCTCTCACTCACCTTGTATGTTTCCTTGTTGAGCGTCTCGACCTCGACCATGTCCCCTGTCTGGTCAATCTTGTAGACAGGAGACTCCATCTTGACCCGCTCACCCAGCTCTTTGGCCATACACTCACTGATCTGGCTGGAACCTCCCAAAAACTTCCTCTCCTGAAATGCAAATACAGTATCATCAGTCATATCAATCAGATACAGGCTAATAAGACCTGTTCCAGGAGGGTGCTACTCTGTGGCTGCTTCTAGTCTCTCATCTGTGGCTGACCCTGTGCTGCTTCTAGTCTCATCTGTGGCTGACCCTGTGCTGCTTCTAGTCTCATCTGTGGCTGACCCTGTGCTGCTTCTAGTCTCTCATCTGTGGCTGACCCTGTGCTGCTTCTAGTCTCATCTGTGGCTGACCCTGTGCTGCTTCTAGTCTCTCATTTGTGGCTGACCCTGTGCTGCTTCTAGTCCCTCATCTGTGGCTGACCCTGTGCTGCTTCTAGTCTCATCTGTGGCTGACCCTGTGCTGCTTCTAGTCTCTCATCTGTGGCTGACCCTGTGCTGCTTCTAGTAATGAATTATAATCTATTCATTATCAGTGTAGTGCATTACTTTTGACAAGATTTTGACAGTGTAAGATTTAGTATTCTCTACGGGCTGAGTGTGTGAAACTTTTTGCATCAGTGCCAGATTTACACCCTATGAGACATAAACTAGCTATTCTGGTCCATCTTCTGCCTCCACAAAAATACCTCAAACTCATTCTAAGACAGCCAGCCCCCTGGGACAGTTGATTGATGCATCTGAGGTGAACAGTAGTTGTACATTTGGGCGGTGGCCCTTTTTTAATCTAGGCTGGCTTTAGGATACTTCAGTAGAACAACACGCAGGAGGTGTTTTGGAACCAATCAGGTAGAGGGGGTGGATTGGACTGGAACCAGTCAGGCAGGGGGGTGGATTGGACTGGAACCAGTCAGGCAGAGGGGTGGATTGGACTGGAACCAGTCAGGCAGAGGGGTGGATTGGACTGGAACCAGTCAGGCAGGGGGTGGATTGGACTGGAACCAGTCAGGCAGGGGGGGGTGGATTGGACTGGAACCAGTCAGGCAGGGGGGTGGATTGGACTGGAACCAGTCAGGCAGAGGGGTGTATTGGACTGGAACCAGTCAGGCAGGGGGGTGGATTGGACTGGAACCAGTCAGGCAGGGGGGTGGATTGGACTGGAACCAGTCAGGCAGGGGGGGTGGATTGGACTGGAACCAGTCAGGCAGGGGGGTGGATTGGACTGGAACCAGTCAAGCAGAGGGGTGGATTGGACTGGAACCAGTCAGGCAGAGGGGTGGATTGGACTGGAACCAGTCAGGCAGGGGGGTGGATTAGACTGGAACCAGTCTAATCAGGCAGGGGGGTGGATTGGACTGGAACCAGTCCGGCAGAGGGGGGTGGATTGGACTGGAACCAGTCAGGCAGAGGGGTGGATTGGACTGGAACCAGTCAGGAAGGGGGGTGGATTAGACTGGAACCAGTCAGGCAGGGGGGTGGATTAGACTGGAACCAGTCTAATCAGGCAGGGGGGTGGATTGGGGTGGATTGGACTGGAACCAGTCAGGCAGGGGGGTGGATTGGACTGGAACCAGTCAGGCAGAGGGGCGGATTGGACTGGAACCAGTCAGGCAGAGGGGTGGATTGGACTGGAACCAGTCAGGCAGGGGGGTGGATTAGACTGGAACCAGTCAGGCAGGGGGGTGGATTAGACTGGAACCAGTCAGGCAGGGGGGTGTATTGGAAAGTGAGCGTGGGTCTTGACAAGGCCACATTACAATGTAAACAAAGCTTGGTCCTGGTTAGTGTAAACTTTCCTCAGTTAACTTTGTAGACCCGTCATTTCTGATAGATTGACTTGGCTGGAGAGGGAGGAGACTCGAGGCCATATTGTGGCCGAAGTAACACATTTAATAAAGAATTCTTCTGGGTACATGCATTTACATTCAAAATGCAAGAAGCGAGAGCAAGTTACATCGCAGATGGAAGGACATAATACAACATGAATAGCAGGGCATTTCCTCCTACAGTTTGGTGTCAAAAGCTGTAGCTAAAAAATCCTAATGGTTCAAAGACCTAATGGCTCAAAGACCTAATGGCCCAAAGACCTAATGGCCCAAAGACCTAATGGCCCAAAGACCTAATGGCCCAAAGTCATACTGGCTCAGAGTCATACTGGCTCAAAGTCATAATGGCTCAAAGTCATACTGGCTCAAAGACCTAATGGCCCAAAGTCATACTGGCTCAAAGTCATACTGGCTCAAAGTCATACTGGCTCAAAGTCATACTGGCTCAAAGTCATACTGGTTCAAAGGCCTAATGGCCCAAAGACCTAATGGCCCAAAGTCATACTGGCTCAAAGTCATACTGGCTCAAAGTCATACTGGCTCAAAGTCATACTGGCTCAAAGTCATACTGGCTCAAAGACCTAATGGCTCAAAGACCTAATGGCTCAAAGGTCCAGTCTCAAGATGATATAGTCATTCTGAATTCCATAAACATGCATCATTACAGACTTTAGTTGATATGAAACTGATACAACTTTCAGTATAACAATGTGAACATTTAAACATCTGCTACTTTGTCAGGTTATCTGGTACAGTGTGAAATTCAGCATCTTGAGCCAGTTTATGGTTGGATTGTCATGAGTTGATGCCTCTGAGAATTCTGTTTCTTGTGCGATCTGAGGCGCACAGAAAGATGGAAAACGCCTGTTCACTTTAGAGATTAGAGCATTCTAAGTTGTGCGAGCAATTAATTAGGTTACTCATGATATGATTGTAAGCAAAGCGGTGAGGATATAACCTCGTCCCAGGTTATTGTGCACAGCGAATATAAGCCTGGTATATCAACAACTCAAAGCTGGCCAAAGTGGGAGTGACCTACTGAGTAAAGTATTTGTCATCATTTCATTTTAGGGAATCACACGACTGTGAGACGTGGCCCTGTGCTTGTGGTGTGCTAGTGTATGGGGTGGGTTAGGGGAAAGGTGTTGCTAGATTAAGCCAATGCCTATGCCCCGGGAGTTTGGTCATGGAGCTCTATTTTCATGTCATCCGACCAAAGCACCGGTTCCAATCCAAGTGCCAATGCTGTTTAGCAAACTGCAGGCATTTACATTTGTTGGATGACATGAAAATAGAGCTCTGTGGCCACGGACACCAGTGGTGGGTTTTGTGTCGAAATGAGAATGTATGAGCAGAAAATAACCCAATATCTACTGTAAAATATGGTGGTGGATTGTTTATGTTATTTTGCTTCCACTGGTCCTTGGGCCCTTGTTAAGGACATTTTAGCCCAAAATCTGGTTGCCTCTGCCAGGAGGCTGAAACTTGGCTGCAAGTGGCTCTTCCAGCAAAATGACCAAGCATACATCAAAATCCACAATTGGCCACAAAATCAAGAAGACAGTTCATAAGCGCAGACGAAGGATATCAAGGATCTGGAAGGATTCTATATGGAGGGATGGTCTAATGTCCCTCTCAGGCTCAGAAAAAGGCTCAGTGCCGTTATCCTCGCAAGGTAAGGTATTGAAAACAGGGTGTCAATCATTTTGCCCCCTACTTTTTGAGAAAAATTTGTTTACTTGTTAAACAAAATCTCGTTATCTGAGCAATTTCATTAGTATAAAATAATATATTTTTCAAATGTTTTGAGCATGCAACATAGCTCAGTATTTAAATTTTTTATTTTATACATCATTTGTGCTCATTTTTATCAATGGTGTCAATTTTTGTTTACCTTTATTTAACTAGGCTTGTCAGTTAAGAACAAATTCTTATTTATAAGGACGGTCTACCGGGGAACAGGGCAGAATGACAGATTTTTACCTTGTCAGCTCTGGGATTTGATCCAGCAACCTTCAGTTACTAGTCCAACGCTTTAACCACTAGAATACCTAGCAAGCGCTCCAGTAGGTATATCTCACGGGTCATCCCCAAAGCCATTTGGCCGCCTTTCCTTCCAGTTCGCTGCTGCCAATGACTGGAACGAATTGCAAAAATCGCTGATGCTGGAGACTTATTATTTATATTTCCCTCACTAACTTTAAACATCAGCTATCTGAGCAGCTAACCGATCGCTGCAGCTGTACATAGCCCCCCTTTAAATAGCCCATCCAATCTACCTACCTCATCCCCATATTGTTTTTATATACTTTTCTGCACACCAGTATTTCTACTTGCACATCATCATCTGCACATCTATCACTCCACTGTTAATTTGCTAAATTGTAATTACTTCGCTACTATGGCCTGTTTATTGCCTTACCTCCTCATGCCATTTGCACACACTGTATATAGACTTTATTTTTTCTATTGTGAGATTGACTGTACGCTTGTTTGTTCCATGTGTAACTCTGTGTTGTTGTATGTGTCGAACTGCTTTGCATTATCTTGGCCAGGTCGCTGTTGTAAATGAGAACTCGTTCTCAACTGGACAAACCTGGTTAAAGAAAGGTGAATTAAAAAATAAAACTTGCCGTGCGAAAAACTTTCAATACTTTCAGACCCTACTGTATATGCAGTGCAACCTCATATGCAACTTCGCTATGCATAGCATGCATTAAAATCGACTTCAAAAGGGGAAAGCACACTCTTGAGAGCTAACTTTAGCGCTCACATGTTTTTCTATTGCTCTATCTTCTATTGCTCTACCACACTGAATCAATACATTAAATATAACGAGTCTGGACTCAGATCTTGAACACAGAACTGGCGCTTCTGTCAACACCGGAGCCAGAGAACAGGCAGACCAAACAGGAAATGAAAGTGGGTGACCTCACAACCACATCCTCTAATTACCCCAATGTGTCACAATCCTCCGTCACCTAGGCAATGGGGCCATACCAAAGTAAACAAGAAGAATGGTGTCTCCCTGGGATCTGAATAACAGTCATGTGGAGGGAGGGATGCTACTTTGGAGGGTTGAAGGACAGACCAGAGGTTTAATGGTTCCAATCTAAGTAGGATCCAAATGAGAATGTAATCGTTGTGGAATGGTTTGTGCTAACATGGAGGAGAGTTTACTGAGCTCAGTTGAAATGGCTCTTGGGTCAGCTCAGTAAACATAGAACCAAAGCAAAAAATAGGGTTTACCTTATTTCATCGCAAATCCTGTCCTCATTATGATTTCCATGCACATACACATATTCAGAGAGACATGCTAGGACCCCGTATGGATATGAAAGAGCCATTCCCCAGAGTTAGAGAGACAGCCATACAAACAGGCAGGCAGGAAGACAGAAAGTCCATCAGTCAGCCAGAAATACAGACAGAGACAGCTAGCCAGGCAGCCAGCCAGTCAGCCAGCAAAGTGTGTACAGTACCTGTCCTCCGTTGGTGGTGGAGAAGATCCTCATGGTCCCTCCACACTGCTTGACGTACCAGAGGAACCACAGGGCAGACACCTCGTGGGGTTCAGAGGTCACATTCACGTTCACAAACAGAGTGGCGAACCGCCTCGCAGAACTGTGGGGAGAGGGGGTCGCACAGACACAGACAGACACACACACACAAACTCAATTACAAAATTGTACATTACTAAAACATGCTGCATTGAGTTGAATGGTACTGAGTGTATTGTAAAATTAGTGTAGTACAGCACCTGGTCCAGCAGATCTTATCAAAGAGCTGCTTCATGGTCATCTTGTCCCACTCCTCAGCATGTGGAGCCTTCCATGGAGCCTCTCTGGGGATCTAGAACACATAGTACGAGGGTGAGAGCATCAATAAGTTCTCAGAATTAGGGGTTGGTTTGGGATTGGACAAGGGGTTGTGGGGGGGGGGGGGGGGGGGGTGGCTGCCCGGCTTAGAGAGAGATATAGATGCTCAATGTGTTACGAGAGAGAGAGAAACAAGCCAAACCAAAAAGCCAAAGGCAAAGTCTTCCCATGCTTTGTTGATTTCAAAAAAGCTTTTGACTCAATTTGGCATGAGGTTCTGCTATACAAATTGATGGAAAGTGGTGTTGGGGGAAAAACATACATTATAAAGGCCATGTTCACAAACAACAAGTGTGCGGTTAAAATTGGCAACAAGTGTGCAGTTAAAATTGACAACAAGTGTGCGGTTAAAAAAGGTCCGGGAGGTGAGACAGGGATGCAGCTTAAGCCCCACCCTCTTCAACATATATATCAACAAATTGGCGAGGGCACTAGAACAGTCTGCAGCACCAGGCCTCACCCTACTTGAATCTGAAGACAAATGTCTACTGTTTGCTGATGATCTGGTGCTTCTGTCCACAACCAAGAAGGGCCTACAGTAGCACCTAGATCTTCCGCACAGATTCTGTCAGACCTGGGTCCCGACAGTAAATCTCAGTAAGACAAATATAACGGTGTTCCAAAAAAGGACCAGTTCCCAGGACCACGAATACAAATTCCATCTAGAGCAAACAAAAAAACAGTACATACCTCGACCTAAACATCAGCGCCACAGGTAACTTCCACAAAGCTGTGAATGATCTGAGAGACAAGGCAAGAAGGGCCTTCTATGTCCATTAAACATACAATTTGGCATACCAATTAGGATCTGGCAAAAAAATATTTGCATCAGTTATAACCCATTGCCCTCTATGGTTGTGAGGTCTGGGGTCCGCTCACCAATCAAGAATTCCCAAAATGGGACAAACACCAAATTGAGACTGCATGAGGAATTTTGCAAAAATATCCTCCGTGTACAATGTAAAACACCAAATAATACATGCAGAGCAGAATTAGGCCGATACACGCTAAATATCAAAATCCAGAAAAATAGCAGTTAAATTCTAGAACCACCTAAAAGAAAGAAAGAAAAGAAAGGAAGAAAGAAGAGAAAGAGAGATGGGTGTGTTTACCTCGCTGCCCATCTCATCCATCTTCCTCCACAGATTGTTGTAGTCCATCAGGGCGAATGGGTTCCACATGGGGGGGAAGGAGCCTTTGAATGGGTAGGACTTCCCCTGTACGACACAACATGGGACAACACAATGTTGTGTAAAATTTGATTCAAAGATTAAGGCAGAGACTATTTAATTGTATAATATAACAATATTTAATCAAGCAGCTGCAGGAGAGATCTCTCTCTTCACAGGGAAGAAGTCAAAGAGTGAATGGTTCCATGTCCCTTACATTTACACTTTTTAAAATGTTATCTTTATTTAACCAGGCAAGTCAGTCAACAACAAATTCTTACTTTAAATGACAGTCTAGGAACAGTGGGTACTGCCTTGTTCTGGGGCAGAACGACAGATTTTTACTTTGTCAGCTCGTGGATTCATTCTTACAACCTTTCAGATACTAGTCCAAGGCTCTAACTACTAGGCTACCTGCTGGTTACTAGTCAACACTCTAACTACTAGGCTACCTGCTGGTTACTAGTCAACACTCTAACTACTAGGCTACCTGCTGGTTACTAGTCCAACGCTCTAACTACTAGGCTACCAGCTGGTTACTAGTCAACGCTCTAACCACTCGGCTACCTGCTGGTTACTAGTCCAACGCTCTAACTACTAGGCTACCTGCTGGTTACTAGTCCAACGCTCTAACTACTAGGCTACCTGCTGGTTACTAGTCCAACGCTCTAACTACTAGGCTACCTGCTGGTTACTAGTCCAACGCTCTAACTACTAGGCTACCTGCTGGTTACTAGTCCAACGCTCTAACTACTAGGCTACCTGCTGGTTACTAGTCCAACGCTCTAACTACTAGGCTACCTGCTGGTTACTAGTCAACGCTCTAACCACTAGGCTACCTGCTGGTAACTAGTCCAACGCTCTAACTACTAGGCTACCTGCTGGTTACTAGTCAACGCTCTAACCACTAGGCTACCTGCTGGTTACTAGTCCAACGCTCTAACTACTAGGCTACCTGCTGGTTACTAGTCCAACGCTCTAACTACTAGGCTACCTGCTGGTTACTAGTCAACGCTCTAACCACTAGGCTACCTGCTGGTTACTAGTCCAACGCTCTAACTACTAGGCTAACTGCTGGTTACTAGTCCAACGCTCTAACTACTAGGCTACCTGCTGGTTACTAGTCAACACTCTAACTACTAGGCTACCTGCTGGTTACTAGTCAACGCTCGAACTACTAGGCTACCTGCTGGTTACTAGTCCAACGCTCTAACTACTAGGCTACCTGCTGGTTACTAGTCCAACGCTCTAACTACTAGGCTACCTGCTGGTTACTAGTCCAACGCTCTAACTACTAGGCTACCTGCTGGTTACTAGTCTACTACTACTACTCTCCTTCCGTGGCCTCCAATTGCTCTTAAATACAAGTAAAACTAAATGCATGCTCTTGAACCGATCGCTACCTGTACCTACCCGCCTGTCCAACATGACTACTCTGGACGGCTCTGACTTAGAATACGTGGACAACTACAAATACTTAGGTGTCTGGTTAGACTGTAAACTCTCTTTCCAGACAGATATCAAACATCTCCAATCCAAAGTTAAATCTAGAATTGGCTTCCTATTTCGCAACAAAGCATCCTTCACTCATGCTGCCAAACATACCCTTGTAAAACTGACCATCCTACCAATCCTCGACTTTGGCGATGTCATTTACAAAATAGCCTCCAATACCCTACTCAACAAATTGGATGCAGTCTATCACAGTGCAATCCGTTTTGTCACCAAAGCCCCATATACTACCCACCATTGCGACCTGTACGCTCTCGTTGGCTGGCCCTCGCTTCATACTCGTCGCCAAACCCACTGGCTCCAGGTCATCTACAAGACCCTGCTAGGTAAAGTCCCCCCTTATCTCAGCTCGCTGGTCACCATTGCATCTCCCACCTGTAGCACACGCTCCAGCAGGTATATCTCTCTAGTCACCCCCAAAACCAATTCTTTCTTTGGCCGCCTCTCCTTCCAGTTCTCTGCTGCCAATGACTGGAACGAACTACAAAAATCTCTGAAACTGGAAACAGTTATCTCCCTCACTAGCTTTAAGCACCAACTGTCAGAGCAGCTCACAGATTACTGCACCTGTACATAGCCCACCTATAATTTAGCCCAAACAACTACCTCTTTCCCTACTGTATTTTATTTATTTATTTATTTTGCTCCTTTGCACCCCATTATTTTTATTTCTACTTTGCACATTCTCCCATTGCAAATCTACCATTCCAGTGTTTTACTTGCTATATTGTATTTACTTTGCCACCATGGCCTTTTTGCCTTTACCTCCCTTATCTCACCTCATTTGCTCACATCGTATATAGACTTGTTTATACTGTATTATTGACTGTATGTTTGTTTTACTCCATGTGTAACTCTGTGTCGTTGTATGTGTCGAACTGCTTTGCTTTATCTTGGCCAGGTCACAATTGTAAATGAGAACTTGTTCTCAACTTGCCTACCTGGTTAAATAAAGGTGAAATAAAAAATAAAATAAAAAGTCCAACGCTCTAACTACTAGGCTACTTGCTGGTTACTAGTCCAACGCTCTAACTACTAGGCTACCTGCTCGTTACTAGTCCAACGCTCTAACTACTAGGCTACCTGCTGGTTACTAGTCCAACGCTCTAACTACTAGGCTACCTGCTGGTTACTAGTCCAACGCTCTAACTACTAGGCTACCTGCTGGTTACTAGTCCAACGCTCTAACTACTAGGCTACCTGCTGGTTACTAGTCAACGCTCTAACTACTAGGACTAGGCTACCTGCTGCCACATAGTGAGAGGTCATAATAAATTCACATTGATTACACAAGTTATTTTATATGAGCAACAAGTTACAACAGCTCACCCCAAATTCTGCCACTACAACATGGAAGGGTTAGTTATCATCATCACCAACGTATACATGCATGGGACTTCAAAGAGACAATGTCGGCCTCAGTGGGCGTGGACCATAGCGTTTTATATTTGTCGTCATTTAATTTGAGCCAATCACATGACTGAGGCGTGGCTCTGTGCTTGTGGTGTGCTAGCGTACGGGGGGAGGGTTAGGGGGAAGGTGTGGGAGATGATTGGTTGGTAGAGGATTCCAATCAAGCCTATACCTATGCGCTGGGAGGTTCTCCTGGTCTTTCTGTATGAGTTAATGAAGGCCACGTCTGATGCGTTGGTCCTCCAGACTCTTCGGTCTTTACGCATTAAGGTGGAAGTGACTTGGAACGAAATCACAGCAGCAGTAACAGCATCACCTTCATCATCATCAACCATAGATTGAAGACTCCTAATAGTGAACTGAGAACGCAATCTTTTGCAAACGTCTCAGTTCTACTGACATTCAGGTCAAGTCTACTTTTGAATTGAAATAGACATTATTCTCCTGCCAGCTCCCTGCCAGAGGGGACGGTGAAGCAACCCCTCTCCTGCAGCTAGATCCCAAGGACGATGTTAACCATACGCCTGCTTGCGTAATGGTCCCCCACAGATGAAAGATAGCAACTGATTGCACATTCAGCAAGGCAGATACAGTGCCTTGCGAAAGTATTCGGCCCCCTTGAACTTTGCGACCTTTTGCCATATTTCAGGCTTCAAACATAAAGATATAAAACTGTATTTTTTTGTGAAGAATCAACAACAAGTGGGACACAATCATGAAGTGGATCGACATTTATTGGATATTTCAAACTTTTTTAACAGATCAAAAACTGAAAAATTGGGCGTGCAAAATTATTCAGCCCCCTTAAGTTAATACTTTGTAGCGCCACCTTTTGCTGCGATTACAGCTGTAAGTCGCTTGAGGTATGTCTCTATCAGTTTTGCACATCGAGAGACTGACATTTTTTCCCATTCCTCCTTGCAAAACAGCTCGAGCTCAGTGAGGTTGGATGGAGAGCATTTGTGAACAGCAGTTTTCAGTTCTTTCCACAGATTCTTGATTGGATTCAGGTCTGGACTTTGACTTGGCCATTCTAACACCTGGATATGTTTATTTTTGAACCATTCCATTGTAGATTTTGCTTTATGTTTTGGATCATTGTCTTGTTGGAAGACAAATCTCGGTCTCAGTCTCAGGTCTTTTGCAGACTCCATCAGGTTTTCTTCCAGAATGGTCCTGTATTTGGCTCCATCCATCTTCCCATCAATTTTAACCATCTTCCCTGTCCCTGCTGAAGAAAAGCAGGCCCAAACCATGATGCTGCCACCACCATGTTTGACAGTGGGTATGGTGTGTTCAGGGTGATGAGCTGTGTTGCTTTTACGCCAAACATAACGTTTTGCATTGTTGCCAAAAAGTTCAATTTTGGTTTCATCTGACCAGAGCACCTTCTTCCACATGTTTGGTGTGTCTCCCAGGTGGCTTGTGGCAAACTTTAAATGACACTTTTTATGGATATCTTTAAGAAATGGCTTTCTTCTTGCCACTCTTCCATAAAGGCCAGATTTGTGCAATATATGACTGATTGTTGTCCTATGGACAGAGTCTCCCACCTCAGCTGTAGATCTCTGCAGTTCATCCAGAGTGATCATGGGCCTCTTGGCTGCATCTCTGATCAGTCTTCTCCTTGTATGAGCTGAAAGTTTAGAGGGACGGCCAGGTCTTGGTAGATTTGCAGTGGTCTGATACTCCTTCCATTTCAATATTATCGCTTCCACAGTGCTCCTTGGGATGTTTAAAGCTTGGGAAATCTTTTTGTATCCAAATCCGGCTTTAAACTTCTTCACAACAGTATCTCGGACCTGCCTGGTGTGTTCCTTGTTCTTCATGATGCTCTCTGCGCTTTTAACGGACCTCTGAGACTATCACAGTGCAGGTGCATTTATACGGAGACTTGATTACACACAGGTGGATTGTATTTATCATCATTAGTCATTTAGGTCAACATTGGATCATTCAGAGAACCTCACTGAACTTCTGGAGAGAGTTTGCTGCACTGAAAGTAAAGGGGCTGAATAATTTTGCACGCCCAATTTTTCAGTTTTTGATTTGTTAAAAAAGTTTGAAATATCCAATAAATGTCGTTCCACTTCATGATTGTGTCCCACTTGTTGTTGATTCTTCACAAAAAAATACAGTTTTATATCTTCATGTTTGAAGCCTGAAATGTGGCAAAAGGTCGCAAAGTTCAAGGGGGCCGAATACTTTCGCAAGGCACTGTAAGATTCTCACACTCTCAATCTCACACTATTTCTCAGCCCCTACAGGGTTATGAATGTGGTCACGGGTAGTGGGAGGTGTCAAAGGTATTAAGGTCATGTCCCCTCCCTTCTAGCTTGGCATCCAACTGATTTCCCTGTGTTTGACTGTTGTTGAAGTGAATGGTGAGTGCAGAATTAGGTGTGGTTTATCCAGGCTAGCCTTGTATACTGGTAATCGTGTAGGATGTCACACCACACCTCTAATAACCCGCTGAGAGAGAGTTTAGCAGCCTGGAAGCCTGTCACTGACACTTTCACTGTGAATGAAAAAGCTGTATTTGGTGTTAAGGATCCTAAGCGGCTCTATTCAATTCGTATCGTAGGAGTTCAGCATTATGGCGCGATTGAAATTTAAAGACAATGTTCCCGCCTTAGCGCAGACTGCATTCACGGTAAACGCTGCATGTGTCGGCTCATTCTGAAATTACCTTTACATTTCTATCACGCCTCAGTGATACAGATTGAATACCTTATCTGTACTTTATTTCCAAGGGGGCGTGTGGCTTTAGAAAATAGGCTGGAGAAACCATATCAGTTCATTTAACTGCAAGTGCACTGGGGGATAGTTTGTGTGTGTGTGTGTTACTCTTACATAACTTGTGTAAAGCACAAAGGTTGACAGTTAAATGGGTCGGTCTGAAGGCCCTGACAGCGGTTATTTCATACCCTGGATGACAGATGTGTCACACACACACGCATGCATGAAATACAGGGGGAGAGAGAGAGTCTGAAAATGCATTTCCCAGCGTTGTGGAGAGAGCAACAGGTCTGTTACCATGGAAACGGGGAAAAGAGAGGAGGAGGATATATCACAGCATCTGTTGTGAATTTGCTACAGAGCAGAAAGTGAAACCACATAGAATATAAACCACAAGGGAAGGGAAAGGGGATGTCTAGTCAGTCAACTGAATACATTCAACCAAAATATGTCTTCCGCATTCTACCCAACCCCTCTGGATCAAGGAGGTGCAGGGGGCTGCCTTAATAATGTATGCAGTACAGTACATTGTGTTAAGTTAAAGTATACTTTTAAAACCGGTGAGGCAACTTAAACAGGTGCGACGGCTGTAAACAGGTGCGACAGCTGTAAACAGGTGCGACAGCTGTAAACAGGTGCGACTGCTGTAAACAGGTGTGACAGCTGTAAACAGGTGCGACAGCTGTAAACAGGTGCGACAGCTGTAAACAGGTGCGACAGTTGTAAGCAGGTGCGACAGCTGTAAACAGGTGCGACAGCTGTAAACAGGTGCGACAGCTGTAAGCAGGTGTGACAGCTGTAAGCAGGTGCGACGGCTATAAACAGGTGCGACAGTTGTAAGCAGGTGTGACAGCTGTAAACAGGTGCGACAGTTGTAAACAGGTGCGACAGCTGTAAGCAGGTGCGACGGCTATAAACAGGTGCGACGGCTGTAAACAGGTGCGACAGTTGTAAGCAGGTGTGACAGCTGTAAGCAGGTGCGACGGCTATAAACAGGTGCGACGGCTGTAAACAGGTGCGACAGCTGTAAACAGGTGCGACAGTTGTAAGCAGGTGCGACAGCTGTAAACAGGTGCGACAGCTGTAAACATGTGCGACAGCTGTAAGCAGGTGCGACAGTTGTAAACAGGTGCGACAGCTGTAAACAGGTGCGACAGCTGTAAACATGTGCGACCACCCGAAAACAGGTGCGGCAGCTGTAAACAGGTGCGACCGCCCGAAAACAGGTGCGACCGCCCGAAAACAGGTGCGACCGCCCGAAAACAGGTGCGACAGCTGTAAACAGGTGCGACAGCTGTAAACAGGTGCGACGGCTGTAAACAGGTGCGACGGCTGTAAACAGGTGCGACAGTTGTAAACAGGTGCGACGGCTGTAAACAGGTGCGACAGCTGTAAACAGGTGCGACAGCTGTAAACAGGTGCGACAGCTGTAAACAGGTGCGACAGCTGTAAACAGGTGCGACAGCTGTAAACAGGTGCGACAGCTGTAAACAGGTGCGACCGCCCGAAAACAGGTGCGACAGCTGTAAACAGGTGCGACTGCTGTAAACAGGTGCGACAGCTGTAAACAGGTGCGACAGCTGTAAACAGGTGCGACAGCTGTAAACAGGTGCGACAGCTGTAAACAGGTGCGACAGCTGTAAACAGGTGCGACAGCTGTAAACAGGTGCGACAGCTGTAAACAGGTGCGACAGCTGTAAACAGGTGCGACAGCTGTAAACAGGTGCGACAGCTGTAAACAGGTGCGACAGCTGTAAACAGGTGCGACCGCCCGAAAACAGGTGCGACAGCTGTAAACAGGTGCGACTGCTGTAAACAGGTGCGACAGCTGTAAACAGGTGCGACAGCTGTAAACAGGTGCGACAGCTGTAAACAGGTGCGACCACCTGAAAACAGGTGCGACAGCTGTAAACAGGTGCGACTGCTGTAAACAGGTGCGACAGCTGTAAACAGGTGCGACAGCTGTAAACAGGTGCGACAGCTGTAAACAGGTGCGACAGCTGTAAACAGGTGCGACAGCTGTAAACAGGTGCGACAGCTGTAAACAGGTGCGACAGTTGTAAGCAGGTGCGACAGCTGTAAGCAGGTGCGACAGCTGTAAACAGGTGCGACAGCTGTAAACAGGTGCGACAGTTGTAAGCAGGTGCGACAGCTGTAAACAGGTGCGACAGCTGTAAACAGGTGCGACAGTTGTAAGCAGGTGCGACAGCTGTAAACAGGTGCGACAGCTGTAAACAGGTGCGACAGTTGTAAGCAGGTGCGACAGCTGTAAACAGGTGCGACAGCTGTAAACAGGTGCGACAGTTGTAAGCAGGTGCGACAGCTGTAAACAGGTGCGACAGCTGTAAGCAGGTGCGACAGTTGTAAGCAGGTGCGACAGTTGTAAACAGGTGCGACAGTTGTAAACAGGTGCGACAGTTGTAAGCAGGTGCGACAGCTGTAAGCAGGTGCGACAGCTGTAAACAGGTGCGACAGCTGTAAACAGGTGCGACAGCTGTAAGCAGGTGCGACAGTTGTAAACAGGTGCGACAGCTGTAAACAGGTGCGACAGCTGTAAACAGGTGCGACAGTTGTAAGCAGGTGCGACAGTTGTAAACAGGTGCGACAGTTGTAAACAGGTGCGACGGCTGTAAACAGGTGCGACAGTTGTAAACAGGTGCGACAGTTGTAAACAGGTGCGACAGTTGTAAACAGGTGCGACAGTTGTAAACAGGTGCGACAGTTGTATGCAGGTGCGACAGTTGTAAACAGGTGCGACGGCTGTAAACAGGTGCGACAGCTGTAAACAGGTGCGACAGTTGTAAGCAGGTGCGACAGCTGTAAACAGGTGCGACAGCTGTAAACAGGTGCGACGGCTATAAACAGGTGCGACAGTTGTAAGCAGGTGCGACAGCTGTAAACAGGTGCGACAGTTGTAAACAGGTGCGACGGCTATAAACAGGTGCGACAGTTGTAAGCAGGTGCGACAGCTGTAAGCAGGTGCGGCAGCTGTAAGTAGGTGCGACAGTTGTAAACAGGTGCGACAGCTGTAAGCAGGTGCGACAGTTGTAAACAGGTGCGACAGCTGTAAACAGGTGCGACAGTTGTAAGCAGGTGCGACAGTTGTAAACAGGTGCGACAGCTGTAAACAGGTGCGACAGCTGTAAACAGGTGCGACAGCTGTAAACAGGTGCGACGGCTATAAACAGGTGCGACAGTTGTAAGCAGGTGCGACAGCTGTAAACAGGTGCGACAGTTGTAAGCAGGTGCGACGGCTATAAACAGGTGCGACAGTTGTAAGCAGGTGCGACAGCTGTAAACAGGTGCGGCAGCTGTATGCAGGTGCGACAGCTGTAAACAAGTATGGCAGCTTTAAACAGGTGTTGTAGTTTTTTTTTTTACGTCTCTCAGTGTGTTAGGAACTCTTTTATTAGTCCAATGAATACAGGTCACCATGACTACACTGAAAATTATGATGAAAAAACGGGCAAGACATCAAAGCCGTTCACTGTTTCTCAATATCTGATAGCGATTTATCATTAGCCATTAGCCTATTAGCAACTGTACTTCAAAAAGTTCCGCATATTAATTTAATAATTACTGCCCACTGGGGAAAAACGTATTAAATCAACAATGTTTCCACATCATTTCAACAAAAATGTTGATGTGAATCAACTTGGAAAAAACTGATTGGATTAGCAGTCATCAACGTAAAGAAATGTCTTATTTATTTTCTACCCAACTTTTAACCATAAATCAAACGACATGTTTTCTTGATATCGCGTTGAATTCACGTTAGTTGACAACTCAACCAAATGTAAATCAAAACTAGACATGGAAATGACGTCTGGGCCCAGTGGGTGGCCTCTTTCTCAATTTCTGATAGCGATTCCTCAGGCATTAACCAAAGCAGTGCTGAGGTGGCAGCAGGCAGCTGATAGACAGTGTAAGGCAGTAGTTTGCTGATATGAGGAACCAGGATTGGCCTTTTGGATTAGTATTAGCACTCGCTAGTAGTAAAGCTGATTAGCAGCTAGTGTGGACGCTAACCCTAATTACACAATGGGTTGGCAAGCAGCTGGATGGCTGGACCTTGATTGGCTAATTCTGGCTAATGTGCAGTGTAATAGAGTGTTATATAGTGTAGTGTAGTTTAGTGGAGTGGAGTGGAGTGTAGTACAGTGTGGTGTAGTGGAGTATGGTGTGGTGTAGTGTCCACGGTTGTGCTATAAAGCCTTGATCAATGACTGAAGTGGTTAAGCCAGGTGCATCCTGTTTCCGTTGATCATCCCTGAGAGGTTTCTACAACTTGATTGGAGTCCACCTGTAGTAAATTCAATTGATTGGACATGATTTGGAAAGGCACACACCTGTCTATTTAAGGTCCCACAGTTGACCGTGAATGTCATAGCAAAAACCAAACCACGGGGTCGAATAAACTTTCCGTAGAGCTGGGGAAGGGTGCCAAAAAATGTCTGCAGCATTGATGGTCCCCAAGAACACAATGGCCTCCATCATTCTTAAATGGTAGAAGTTTGGAACCATCAAGATTCTGCCTAGAGTTGGCCGCACGGCCAAACTGAGCAATCGGGCGAGAAAGGCCTTGGTCAGGTGACCAAGAACCTGATGGTCTGACAGATCTCCAGAGTTCCTCTGTGGAGATGGGAGAACCTTCCAGAAGGAAAACCATCTCTGCAGCACTCCATCAATCAGGCCTTTATGGTAGAGTGGCCAGATGAATGCCACTCTTTAGTAAAAGGCACATGACAGCCTGCTTGGAGTTTGCCAAAAGGCACCATAAGAAACAAGATTCTGTGGTCTGAAACCAAGATCACGTCTGTAGGAAACCTGGCACCATACCTATGGTGAAGCACGGTGGTGGCAGTATCATGCTGTGGGGATGTTTTTCAGCGGCAGGGACTGGGAGACTAGTCAGCATCGAGGGAAAGATGAACGGAGCAAAGTACAGAGAGATCCTTGATGAAAACCTGCTCCAGAGTGCTCAGGACCTCAGATGGGGTGAAGATTCACCTTCCAACAGGACAATGACCCTAAGCACACAGCCAAGACAACACAGGAGTGGCTTTGGGACAAGTCTCTGAATGTCCTTGAGTGGCCCAGCCAGAGCCCGGACTTGAACCCGATCAAACATCGCTGGAGAGACCTGAAAATAGCTGTGCAGCAATGTTCCCCATCCAACCTGACAGAGCTTGAGATGATCTACAAAGAAGAATGGGAGAAACTCCCCAAATACAGGTGATTCAAGCTTGATATTTCAGTTGTTATTTTTAATACATTTGAAACTACAAACCTGTTTTTGCTTTGTCATTATGGGGTATTGTGTCGATTGGTGAGGGTAAAAAAAATATTTAATCCATTTTAGAATAAGGCTGTAACGTAACAAAATGTGGAAAATGTCAAGAGGTCTGAATCCTTTCCGAATGCACTGTAGTAATACGTACTGAGTTAACCTTGTATCTTTATTGACCTTATATTTAAATCTTTGCACTGTATCTATGCACACTCCCTGGTCAACCCAAACCCTAGCTTTATCGCCGCATCCCTGTTCAACCCTAACCCTAGCTTCATGTCCACATCCCTGGTCAACCCTAATCCTAGCTTCATGTCCACATCCCTGGTCAACCCTAATCCTAGCTTCATGTTCACATCCCAGTTCATTCCTAATCCTAGCTTCATGTCCACATCCCTGTTCAACCCAAACCCTAGCTTCATGTCCACATCCCTGGTCAACCCTAATCCTAGCTTCATGTCCACATCCCTGGTCAACCCTAATCCTAGCTTCATGTTCACATCCCAGTTCATCCCTAATCCTAGCTTCATGTCCACATCCCTGTTCAACCCAAACCCTAGCTTCATGTCCATATCCCTGTTCAACCCTAGCTTTATCTCAACATCCCTGTTCAAACCTAGCTTCATCTCCACATCCCTGTTCAACCCTAGCTTCATGTCCACATCCCTGTTCAACCCTAGCTTCATGTCCACATCCCTGTTCAACCCTAGCTTCATGTCCACATCCCTGTTCAACCCTAGCTTCATGTCCACATCCCTGTTCAACCCTAGCTTCATGTCCACATCCCTGTTCAACCCTAGCTTCATGTCCACATCCCTGTTCAACCTTAGCTTCATGTCCACATCCCTGTTCAACCCTAGCTTCATGTCCACATCCCTGTTCAACCCTAGCTTCATCTCCACATCCCTGTTCAACCCTAGCTTCATCTCCACATCCCTGGTCAACCCAAACCCTAGCTTCATGTCGACACCCCTGTTCAACCCTAGCTTCATGTCCACATCCCTGTTCAACTCTAACCCTAGAGTTTTGGAATGAAACTCTTCCTTTATACACAACCATGCCACTTTTCTCTGTAACACGTGTCCTTTCCCAAGACATCACATATGAGAAATTAGATGAAAGATGTTGTAATCGCTAGCTAACAGATGTTAGCTGTGCGTTTGGACAATGCATAGGCTAATGACAGTGGGTAGCTGGCATTGACCTAGCATTAGCGGCTAAGGTATATTTAGCGCTCTCTCTGTCACTGTGATGGGATTAATGAAGTGACACGATTTTACGAAGATACAGGTTGTCTGCCAGAAAAGCATTTAGAACAAATTAGATAGATTGAGAGCCAGAGAGAAGGAGAGTGCAAGAGAAGGAGGGAGAGAGGGAAAGAGAAGGAGGGAGAGAAGGAAAGAGAAGGAGGGAGAGAGGGAAAGAGAAGGAGGGAGAGAGGGAAAGAGAAGGAGGGAGAGAGGGAAAGAGAAGGAGGGAGAGAGGGAAAGAGAAGGAGGGAGAGAGGGAAAGAGAAGGAGGGAGAGAGGGAAAGAGAAGGAGGGAAAGAGGGAAAGAGAAGGAGGGAGAGAGGGAAAGAGAAGGAGGGAGAGAGGGAAAGAGAAGGAGGGAGAGAGGGAAAGAGAAGGAGGGAGAGAGGGAAAGAGAAGGAGGGAGAGAGGGAAAGAGAAGGAGGGAGAGAGGGAAAGAGAAGGAGGGAAAGAGAAGGAGGGAGAGAGTGAAATAGAAGGAGGGAGAGAGGGAAAGAGAAGGAGGGAGAGAGGGAAAGAGAAGGAGGGAGCGAGTGCGAGAGAAGGAGGGAGAGAGGGAGAGCGAAGGAGGGAGAGAGGGAAAGAGAAGAAGTTTCATATGTTTTATTATATTATGCACAAGTAGAGTGAAATGACTTTCTTCCAAACTCAACCCCCAACAATGCAATAATCAATAACAATGTAATATATTATATATTATATAAAAAACTAAACTTTTAACCTAAAAACACACCTAAGAATAGGAAATACGAAATAAAGGAAGTAAGCATACTATATACACAGGAAATATATATATATTTTTGTTCCAATACCATATTTACATGTGTAGGTATACTGTAGTGATGGAGGGAGATACACATATATACAAAAGTATGTGGACGCCCCTTCAAATTAGTGGACTCGGCTATTTCAGCCACACCTGTTGCTGACAGGTGTATAAAATCAAGCACACAGCCATGCAATCTCCATAGACAAACATTGGCAGTAAAATGGCCCGTACTGAACAGCTCAGTGACTTGCAAACATGACAACGTCATAGGATGCCAGCTTTCCAACAAGTCAGTTCGTCCCGGTCAGCTGTAAGTGCTTTTATTGTGAAGTGAAACTAAGGACTAACGGCTCAGTCGAACTGGACTGTCAAGTGCTCTAAGATAAAACTAGGGTTAGGATTGAACAGGGAGATAAAGCTAGGGTTAAGGTTAAACAGGGAGATAATGCTAGGGTTAGGGTTGAATAGGGAGATAAAGCTAGAGTTATGATTGAGCAGGGATGTAGAGATAAAGCAAGGGTTAAGGTTGAACAGGGAGATAAAGCTAGGGTTAAGGTTGAACAGGGAGATAAAGCTAGGGTAAGGTTGAACAGGGAGATAAAGCTAGGGTTAAGGTTGAACAGGGAGATAAAGCTAGGGTTATGATTGAACAGGGATGTAGAGATAAAGCTACGTTTATGATTGAACAGGGATGTAGAGATAAAGCTAGGGTTAAGGTTGAACAGGGAGATAAAGCTAGGGTTAAGGTTGAACAAGGAGATAAAGCTAGGGTTAAGGTTGAACAGGAAGGTAAAGCTAGGGTTAGGTTTGAACAGGGATGTTGAGATAAAGCTACGGTTAGGGTTGAGATCTGAGTCTACTGTTATTTAACAGCAGTAGACATGTCATAGCCTGGTCCCAGATCTATGTAGCCTGGGACCAGGCCACTGTCCCTAAACACACTGTTCTCTGGTTCAATTGCCATAATAAATACACAAATATTATACAGTACAAGACTAATGAAATACATTTCCTTATAACAAAAGGAAGGAGATGAGGAAAGAAGCAAACTATTGAGATGTAGGGGTGGTCCTGGGCATGCCTAGTTGAGCAGGGTTGAATGATGTCATGTGCCAGAGGGCTCTTCCACGAGAGAACCACGGAACCCTGTGACATCATCCACATGACCACTCTGCTGCATTCTACTTTACTGCTGTGTGTGTGTGTGTGTGTGTGTGTGGTGGGGGAGGGGTCGCACTAGTGTGTGTGTGTGTGTGTGTGTGTGTGTGTGTACATAGGCCTACGTGCGCATTTCTGCTCATGTGTGTGTGATTGATAGTGAATGACTCCAAAGTCCATGTTTTTATGGTTTCAGCGTTTGCCAACATCCTCCCTCAACATGCCCCATCACACAGGAAGGGTATTGAGATCAGCCCCATACAGTAGAAACCAGTTCAGAGAGCCCACTGATTTACAGTGGAGGGAGTAGGTTAACCTGGGTATAAGGCTGATGCCAGAGGGACCAATCTAATATGGAGGTAGACAATACTGTGTGTTAAGAATAATGCTGCTACTAGTGTAATAATATATGAGGGATATATTGGAGAGAGAGGATAGAGAGGGAGGGGGACAGATGGAGGGGAGAGAGATAAAGAAAAAGGAGAGAGAGGGTGGGAGAAAGAAAGAGAAAGGGGGGTGGCTGCAGGGCTTTCTTTTTTCTCTCTCTGTTCTCTCTTTCCTCCCTCTCTCCGGGCCACTCTGGGGAGGAAAAACCACATTAGAAAACTCCTTCAGGCAGAGATTAGCATCTCCAGTCGCTAACGCTCACTGCTAATGCTCACTGCTAATGCTCCAGAGAGGCTGGGCACACGGGTGGGTGGTCACTAGATGGCCATGTTGGAAATGACCATATTGTCATCAGAACTTATGAGCAACTATGTGGAGTAGAGGTTAGGGTTGTGGTTGAGGCTAAGGGGTAAGGGGAAAAAGGGATACCTAGTCTAGGGTTCTGGTACTAGTGATCTGGTACTAGTGATCTGGTACTAGTGATCTGGTACTAGTGATCTGGTACTAGGGTTCTGGTACTAGTGATCTGGTACTAGTGATCTGGTACTAGTGATCTGGTACTAGGGTTCTGGTACTAGTGATCTGGTACTAGTGATCTGGTACTAGGGTTCTGGTACTAGTGATCTGGTACTAGTGATCTGGTACTAGTGATCTGGTACTAGTGATCTGGTACTAGGGTTCTGGTACTAGTGATCTGGTACTAGTGATCTGGTACTAGTGATCTGGTACTAGGGTTCTGGTACTAGTGATCTGGTACTAGTGATCTGGTACTAGGGATCTGGTACTAGTGATCTGGTACTAGTGATCTGGTACTAGGGTTCTGGTACTAGTGATCTGGTACTAGGGTTCTGGTACTAGTGATCTGGTACTAGTGATCTGGTACTAGTGATCTGGTACTAGGGTTCTGGTACTAGTGATCTGGACTAGTGATCTGGTACTAGGGTTCTGGTACTAGTGATCTGGTACTAGTGATCTGGTACTAGTGATCTGGTACTAGGGTTCTGGTACTAGTGATCTGGTACTAGTGCTCCTAGGGCTGTGACAGGCGGTCAGTCTCACGGTAATTGACTTATTTAACAATTAACATATCTCCTGGCTTCCACATTGCATACAAGTCATTTTAAAAAGTCTAATAAATCCATGTAAGATAGCTTACACCTTCATAATAAATCCATCACCTTCATAATAAATCCATCAATTGTTTTAGACAAGTCTAAAGATGCATGAAATGAAGAAAATTTGTCCATTTCAGAAGAGAATAATATCATTCTCTGTATTGAGCGGTTAGCAAATGCTTAATTTTAGAGTTAATTAATGTAACGTTAGTTGTTCTACAAACGTTGGGCTATATGTTGAGATTTTTAATACATTGTAAGGCTGCATGATGTGACTATAATGATGATTTGCTAAAAGTCGCTTGAAAGGCATGAGCTCTGCTTAGTTTTTTGTGCAGGCTGCACACTCAAATGGTCTCTCATTCACAATTTGACAAGCACGTGATAATGCCTTGAATTTCACGGCAGCATCCCCTTTTTGGCCGTAATGCATCCTAAAAAAAAAGCATGCCTTTTGCGGCCCGGAGTGCTGCGATGTGCCCTTCTCCCTGAGTGTGCTGTGCAATTGGAAGTCCTCTCACTCACATGGCTCTCCGTCACGTGATCAGGTCTTTCTTAAAGGCTTCAAGTGAAGACAGACACATTGGGGACGCAACTGAATGCGTTCTAATGCAACTCCGAGGTGCATATTGAAGATATTGGAAGAACTGTCCACATTTACTTTTCGTCAGCCAACAAAATGAGTAGAACTAACGAACAGCAAAAGCACTAGCCCATGTCAATCCACTATCCCCCATAGTACAAAAGTCAACCTATTCTGTGTGAGAAATAAATATTCAAAAGAGTCTGGGACAGTTGTGGGATGCGATGGATCCCAAATTAATACAACCCCTAGCATAAAAAAAATGTTTTTTATGCAATGTGGCTGATGCAACAGATCAGAACGTTTAGCTTAAAATGTTGATAACCTATTAGGCTATTTCTTCACATTATAAGCACAGCAATGTCCACATGGCAATAGGCTGTAAGAGTGAATATTCCATTAGCAGAAAACACCATTATCATGTGACCGCAAATGCAATTATGCATATAATGCTTTTATTATAAAGGTGAATTTTTATGGTGAAAATGATCTTCCCCAAACTTGAAACTCACGCGCTGCTTGGCAGTGATGTCAGAGTGATTAGAGGGACATTAGAGTTCTGATTACAACAGTTTGATTAACAGTTTGGAGCTTATGCAGCGACAGTTTGTGGTAGATTGTGGTAAATTGCGTCATTCTGGCATCAATGGCCGATACTTAAATAATGTGCCATAGAATTCTGCAGCACCTCGCAAGCTGTGCTGCAGTACGCCGCAACTTTTAAAGGAAGAACCACTTCCCCAGGCAGGTAGCAAGTTTGGTACGCTACTAATGACCAGCAGCAGCATCAGATCTTGGATAAATCTAATTACCGTGACTAAACAGTCATTTGGAATTTGACTGCCTTCATGACTCGTAACCGCTGGTGTGGCAGTAAAATGGTCACCGTAATTGCCCTAGGTGCTGTCTGTATATAGCTTAATTCATTTTTTACTCTGCATTGTTGGGAAGGGCTCGTAAGCAAGCATTTCATGTTAATGTCTACACCCGTTGTTTTCGGTGCATGTGACAAATAACATTTGATTTAGTATTCTGTTCTTTCAAAACATAGTCATGACTGAAAGAGAGACGTGCATTTCCTGTGCATTAGAGTGTGAGATGGCCAGAACAGGAAGTTATCTGTTATCTAATGGAAGTGGTCAATACTGGCCGAAGCAAAGCCCTGCGGCCACAGTGTTTCAGAGAAACCAATGGATCTGTCTGTTCAGGCCTCCCTGGATTACAATTGCCACTGTTTTTGAGGGACAGATGTGGCTAATACTGGTCCAACACTGGTTTTCAGCAAACAGCCACACGCGCACACATACCTTTACATAATGCACCAGCCTCTCCTCCTCGTTGACTTTGTAGGTCTTGACTCCACACTCTTTAGCCAATCGGAGGATACGATTCTGAGTAGGCCCGACGTAGGCCCCGCCCAGGTCAACATACTTAGTCTGCTCATTCTGGGGAGGAGGGGGGAGAGAGAGAGAGTGCACAATCCTAATCCCATTGATCAATTGTGTTTGAATCTATAACCAAATCAGTTGCTTAAACATGTTTTCGTAATGAACATGTACAGCTGATTCTTATAGGGATTACACATTGACTGGCCTTTGGTCTGACATAGGTCTTACCTGTACGGTGAAGGTCCGTCCACCAACCCGGTCTCTAGCTTCCAGAACCACAGGACTCAGCCCTTTCTCCTTCAACAGCTTAGCTGCACTCAGCCCTGAGAAAGAGACAGACGGCCAGAGAGAGCGAGAAACAGACAGAGAGAGAGGAGGAGAGGTAAGTGTAAACATGATGCTGATTATATGAAACATTTTGTATATAAACTATCCAACGATCCCCTCTGATAGAGCGAGAGAGAGACATGATGCTGAATATATGATAAAAATATTTTGTATATAAACTATCCCCACTTTTCACATCTGTTTACCTTCCCCCTCTCATCCCTCCCCCTCTCATCCCTCCCCCCTCTCATCCCTCCCCCCTCTCATCCCTCGCCCCTCTCATCCCTCCCCTATCAACCTTTCCCCCTATCAACCTCCCTGTGCTTTGTTCTGTTGTGTAGATCAGGAGAGTAGAACCATGTAATAAGGCAGGTTGTGATACAGTATGAGTCTGTGAGAAAGCACAAGGCTAGAGGTACAGCTCCTTGGCCCAGTGGAGGAACACGGATACATTTCAATTTAAAGGCTATATTGGCATAGGAAACATTGGTTAACATTGCCAAAGCAAGTGAAATAGATAAAACAACAGTGAATTAACAATACAAAATTTAACAGTAAACATACACTCCCAGAAGTTCCAAAGGAATAAAGACATTTCAAATGTCAAACCAGGCAAAAGACCCCTCAGTTACACCAATACTCCTTAGCCGGCCCACAAGAATGGACCTTAGAAAGGCAGGGTAGAATAGATATAGGTCTGTAGCAGTTTGGGTCTAGAGTGCCTTCCCCTTTGAAGAGGGGGATGTGACCGTGGCAGCTTTCCAATCTATGGGAATATCAGACAATACGAGGTTGAGAGAGGTTGAACAGGCTAGCAATAGGGGTTGCAACAATTTTGGCAGATCATTTTAGAAAGAGAGGGTCCGGATTGTCTAGCCCGGCTGATTTATAGGGGTCCAGATTTTGCAGCTCTGTCAGAACATCAGCTATCTGGATTTGGATTTGGGGGAAGGAGAAGTGGGGGAGGTTTGGGCGAGTTGCTGTGGGGAGCGCAGGGCTGTTGACCAGGGTAGGGGTAGCCAGGTGGAAAGCATGGCCAGCCGTAGAAAAATGCTTATTGAATTTCTCAATTTATGTGGATTTATCGGTGCTAACAGTGTTTCCAAGCCTCAGTGCAGTGGGTAGCTGGGAAGAGGTGCTCTTATTCTCCATGAACTTTACAGTGTCCCAGAACATTTTTGAGCTTGTGCTACAGGATACAAATTTCTGCTTGAAAAAGCTAGCCTTAGCTTTCCTAACTGCCTGTGTATACTTGTTCCTAACTTCCCTGAAAAGTTGCATATCAAGAGGGCTGTTCAATGCTAATGCAGAATGCCACAGGATGTTTTTGTGCTGGTCAAGGGCAGTCAGGTCTGAAGTGAACCAAGGGCTATTTCTGTTCCTGGTTAAAAAAAAATTGAATGGGGCATGCTTATTTAAGATGGTGAGGAAAGCACTTTTAAAGAATAACCAGGCATCCTCTACTGACGGGATGAGGTCAATATCCTTCCAGGATACCCAGGCCAGGTCGATTAGAAAGGCCTATTCGCTGAAGTGTTTTAGAGGGAATTTGACAGTGATGAGGGGTGGTCGTTTGACCGCAGACCCATTATGGATGCAGGCAATGAGGCAGTGATCGCTGAAATCTTGGTTGAAAACAGCAGAGGTGTATTTGCAGGGCAAGTTGGTTAGGATGATATCTATGAGGGTGCCCGTGTTTACGGATTTGGGGTTGTACCTGGTGGGTTCATTGATAATTTGTGTGAGATTGAGGGCATCAAACTTAGATTGTAGGATGGCCGGGGTGGTAAGCATGTCACAGTTTAGGTCACCTAGCAGCACGAGCTCTGAAGATAGATGGGGGGCAATCAATTCACATATGGTGTCCAGGGCACAGCTGGGGGCAGAGGGTGGTCTATAGCAAGTGTTAACAGTGAGAGACTTGTTTCTGGAAAAATGTATTTTTAGAAGTTTGATTTGTTTGGGTACAGACCTGGATAGTAAGACATAGCCTACAGAGTTATCTCTGCAGTAGATTGCAACACCGCCCCCTTTGGCAGTTCTATCTTGTCGGGAAAATGTTAGTTAGGGATGGAAATTTCAGGGTTTTTGGTGGACTTCCTAAGCCAGGACTCAGACACGGCTAGGACATCCGGGTTGGCAGAGGGTGCTAAAGCAGTGAATAAAACAAACTTAGGGAGGAGGCTTCTAATGTTAACATGCATGAGCTTTTACGGTTACATAAGTCGACAAGTGAGAGCACCTGGGGAGTAGGAGTGGAGCTAGGCACTGCAGGGCCTGAGTTAACTGCTACATCACCAGAGGAACAGAGGAGGAGTAGGATGAGGTTACGGCTAAAGGCTAACAGGACTGGTCTTTTAGTGCGTTCAGAGCAGAGAGTAAAAGGAGCAGGTTGCAGGGTGTGAGAGAATAGATTCAAGGCGTAATGTACTCCTACCATACCTCTGTCTGTACATTGGAGGCATTGAGTAATGATGAGAGAGATATTGTCTCTAGAAACATTTAAGCCAGGTGATGTCACCGCTTATGTAGGAGGTGGAACTAAATGGTAGGTTATGGCATATTGAGCAGGGCTAGAAGCTTTACAGTGAAATAAGACAATAATCACTAACCAGGACAGTAATGGACAAGGCATATTGATATTAGGGAGAGGCAAGCATAACCGGGTGATCAATGGGGGTCCAGTGAGTGGTTGGGCTGGCTGGAGACACGGCGATTCAGACAGCTAGCAGGCCGGGGCTACATGCTAGCAGACTGGGGCTAGCAAGCTAGCAGAAGGGCCTTAGAGGGACGTCTCGACGGAGTAGAGTCTGTTTTAGCCTCCGAGTTGGTGACGTCAATAGACCAGTCGTGATGGATTAGTAGGGTTCTGAGTAGCAGAGGGGTCCAAGTCCAATTGACAAAGTAGGTATGGTGCCCCAAGAAATTGCCCAATGGATCTATACAGCTAACAGTCCAATATGCTCTAGACAGCTAGCAGCTAGCGGGATGCGGCTTGCGGATGGGCATTCAGGGGTGGTCACGATGTAGAGGCCAGTTGAGTACCCCCTCGAGTAGAATAAGTCGTAGTCGAGTCGTGAATAATCGGCGGGGTTCCGTGCCGGCAGTAGAAGGGGCCCGGGTATTGACGTCGAGTGAGTTTCATTTCCTGACGCCACACTCTCAGGGCCCTCACCTCCTCCCTATAGGCTGTATCATTATTGTTGGTAATCAGGCCTACTACTGTTGTGTCATCTGCAAACTAGATTGAGTTGGAGGCGTGCATGGCCACGCAGTCATCGGTGAACAGGGAGTACAGGAGGGGGCTGAGCATGCACCCTTGCTGGGCCCCTGTGTTGAGGATCAGTAAAGTGGAGGTGTTGTTTCCTACCTTTAACCTTTCAGGAAGTCCAGGACGGGCGGTAAGCACATTAAAGTGGGTCTAAGGTGTCAGGTAAGGTAGAGGTGATATGATCCTTAACTAGCCTCTCGAAGCACTTTATGATGACAGAAGTGAGTGCTACGGGGTGATAGTCATTTAGTTTAGTTACCTTTGCTTTCTTGTGTACAGGAACAATGGTGGACGTAAACCCATTCGCCCGCATTGAGGATAACACAGTGGCGATAGGTCATCTCTCTCTCTTGAGCCACATAAGCCCCTATACTGTATATGCCACCCCTGTCCTCTTGACCCCTGTACTCAGTGACCACCTGCTCACCTCAATATAATGTGAGTATAGAAAGCAGAATAGGAAAGAGCACAAGACTTCCACATCCTCAACACACACACACATCTGAGGAATCGTAGTTCCCTACATGGGTAATAGGGTGTAATTTAAGACACAACATTCTTTCTCTACAGATAAGACTAGTCTGGTTTTCCTCTGCTGCTCAACAGTCAGACGACTCCCAATCATAATCTGGCGGTCTTGTTTCCGGCTTTTCAATATTGTTGTGGACAGATGAGTTGATACTGGGGTCTCCAGCATGGGTGTCCACTGTCCCTCCAGCAGGCTCACTTAGCCTGTTGCATTGACTTCAGACCAGTTTGTCATTGCAGTGTGAGTGCATTATATTCTTTCACAGTTACCATAGTGACCCTAAGGCCATCTCTGTATATAGCGTGATTCAATAAGACATCACATTTCACACGTGTAATTACAGTTGAAGCTAGGCAAGGTCACAATGGCACACGTACACACACACTTGGAGGATTAGGCACAGTGGATTCTCTGTCCTTTGTCAGTCAAGCGGTCATTCAGACAGAAGACGCACAAGGCAGCAATGTCCCAGAGAGAAAGAGATAGAAAGTGCGCAAGAGACAGAGGGACAAAATGAGAGAGAGAGATGGACTTGATAAAGAAATACATACTGTATTCTTCTTCACAGTCCATGTTGCAATCTCTAAACAGGTGCTCACATCTGTCTAAATGTTTTTATGGCCCCCTTCCCTCCATACATGTATCCCTCCATCTCTCCAGAGCACGCTTAAGTCTGGAAAGCTACCAGGGTTTAAGTATACTTTTACCAAGCTTCTACATCCCCCCCCCCCCCCCCCCACACCACACACACACACACACACACACCACTCTGGGGGAGTACTATTTATTTTAAGTAAATTGATACTATTAGGTGTTCTCTATCCAATGGTCAGACAAGCTCAATTGATGCTATTAGGTGTTCCCTATTCAAAGGTCAGACAAGCTCAATTGTTCAAAACAAAAACAAGCTCTGACCGTTTCACTTTGTTGTTTATGCCAACAGCACTCTGGAAAAATAAGATAACTTCACTCTGAGTATTGCTTTGATAAACAACATTTTGAGGGGGGGTGGGGGTGGTGGGGGGGGGGGGGGGGTAATAGTGAATCCTTCCTAACATCAAAGGATTTCTTTGTTGCTCAGTTCCATTTGGAGAGAGGTCATTTGTCTGAATTGGACAAACAACAATGATTGTGTGATAAAAGACATGAAATGAGCCTGATGCCATATTCTCTCTCTCTCTCACACACACACACACACACAGAGAGAGAGAGACAGAGAGAGACAGTGAGAGACAGAGAAAGAAACATTTGCAGCTCTGTAGAAGCCTGGGTCTGTACTTTATCAATGGTAGGTTACGGGGGGGAGTCTTTGGGGAGATTCACCTACTGCTCATCTCTTGGCCACAGTACAGTAGACTATATGAAAACAGACATGGACCCCTTGTCTCTCAAGTCATTCACTGTCAAGTGACTAACACCTCTGTCTGATCAGAGCCAAATTACGTTGTTCTTCAAAAGAACAGACATAGAAACAACCACACATTCACAGCCCAGTAAGCTGTACAACATCAGACATTCACAGCACAGTCAACTGTACAACATCAGACATTCATACAGATGGGACCAAAACAGCACAGAAAAATACCAGAAAGCAACCTGTAACCAAAATATCCAGACACTCTAAGATAACTTTCTGGATACCACATTCACTCACAGTAAAGAAGGCATCAATCTGGCATCAACTATATATTCAGACCACATTCACTCACAGTAAAGAAGGCATCAACTATATATATTCAGGCAAATGGCAAAAGAAGCACAATTGAAATTGATAAAACATTTTTTTTTTGAGATCACAGATGACAACTGGTTTGATGCAGATTGTAAAATTATAAGGAAAAAACGTAGAACACTATCCAACAAAAGCACAGAGAATTACGCCTTCATAACTGAGAGACTTTAAAACTCTATAAACGTACACTCAGAACCAAAAAAGCACAGTACAACAGCAAGCAGCTGACACTAATTGAGGAGTCCATGAACACAAACAACAAATTGAAACTAGAGGAATTAGCGATACAAAATGGTGACATATGGACAACCCATTTTAATACACTCTACAACACCGTTCAAATTGTCACAAACGCAGAACACCAAATTCATGAGAAGTTTGAACTAAAAGCTATAAAGGACAATCAAAATCCATTGGACTCCCCAATTACTGACCAGGAGCTCAATAAGAAACTAAACTATTACTGACCAGGAGCTCTATAAGAAACTAAACTATTACTGACCAGGAGCTCTATAAGAAACTAAACTATTACTGACCAGGAGCTCTATACGAAACTAAACTATTACTGACCAGGAGCTCAATAAGAAACTAAACTATTACTGACCAGGAGCTCTATACGAAACTAAACTATTACTGACCAGGAGCTCAATAAGAAACTAAACTATTACTGACCAGGAGCTCAATAAGAAACTAAACTATTACTGACCAGGAGCTCTATACAAAACTAAACTATTACTGACCAGGAGCTCTATAAGAAACTAAACTATTACTGACCAGGAGCTCTATAAGAAACTAAACTATTACTGACCAGGAGCTCTATAAGAAACTAAACTATTACTGACCAGGAGCTCTATAAGAAACTAAACTATTACTGACCAGGAGCTCTATAAGAAACTTCAGGCCATCAAATGTAAAACAAGCATGCGGACCTGATGGCATCCTAAATGAGATGCTCAAACTCACTAGTACAACATTTCAATTAGCTATATTAAAACTGTTTAATTTGATCCTGAGTGTAGGTTATTTCCCTGACATCAAGGACTCATAACCCAAATCTTTAAGAACGGAGACAAATTTGACCCTAACAATTACAGAGGCATTGGTGTGAACAGTAACCGGGGGAAGGTTTTCTGTAGTATTATAAATGTATGAGTTCTAAACTTCCTTAATAAGCACAATGTCTTGAGTAAAAGCCTAATTGGATTAATACCAAAACATCGTACAACTGATCATATTTACACCCTACACACCCTGAGAGATAAACATGTCCACCAAAATAATACCAAATACTTGTCGACTTCCAAAAAGCATTTGATTCTATTTGGCATACAGGACTGTTCTACAAAGTTATTGAAAGTGGTGTAGGGGGTAAAACATGACATAATTAAATCAATGTATACTGGCAATACATGCAGCATTAAAATTGGCAAGAAAATAACAGAATTCTTTAACCAGGGGCGGGGCCTTCGTCAGGGTTGCAATCTGTGCCCTGCACTCTTCAAAATTTACATCAACGAATTGGCCACTATTCTAGAAAAATCCTCAGCCCCTGGTGTTAGTCTCCACAATTCAGTGGAGTAGGCATTTAGTTAAATGCCTACTCTTCGCAGATGACCTATGCCTGCTGTCACCCACAGCACATGGCCTACAGCAGAGCCTGGACCTGCTAGAGCAGTACTGCCAGACCTGGGCCCTGGCAGTAAACCACAAAAATACTAAAATAATGATTTTCCAGAGAAGATCCAGATCTCAGGGAATTAGACCAAATGTCACGGCTCTCGTCGTAATGAGGATCGGACCAAAGCGCAGCGGGGTAAGCGTTCATGATTTTATTTGATCACAAAACACCCGAACAAAATAAACAAGAGGGAATACCGAAACAGTTCTGTCAGGTGCATAAACTATACAGAAAACAGTAAATAACTACCCACAAAACACAGGTGGGAAAAAGGCTGCCTAAGTATGATTCCCAATCAGAGACGATGATAGACAGCTGTCCCTGATTGAGAACCATACCCGGCCAAAACATAGAAATAAAGAAACTAGAATGCCCACCCTAGTCACGTGACACCAAAGTTTTCAATTGGTACAAAATATATAGAGTACTGCACACACTACAACTACTTAGGTTTAAAAATAAGCTCAACTGGACACTTTAATGGGGCAGTGAATGAACTGAGGGAAATTACGCAGGGCATTCTACGCCATTAAAAAGCTCATTCTAATTGAAATACCTATTAAAATGTGTCTAAAACTAATTGAATGTGTCATTGAACCAATTGCACTTTATGGCAGCGAGGTGTGGGGTCCACTTGCAAAACAAGATTTCATAAAATGGGACAAACACCCCATTGAAACCCTGCATTCAGATTTCTGTAAGATTCTCCTACACGTTCAGAGGAAAACTACAAACAATGCATACAGGGCAGAATTAGGCCAATATCCACTAATAAAAAAAACTAAAAAAAGAGCCAATAAGTTTTGGAAACATCTAAAATACAGTGACCCCCTCTCATATCATTACCAAGCACTGCAATGCCAAGAGCTGAGCAAAGAAAAGAGTCCCCTCATCCAGCTGGTCCTGGGGCTGAGTTCACAAACCTGTTCTACTAACACACAGAAGCCTTAGGACCAGAACATCCAATCAATCAGAATAAACCAAATTACAACACAGTCAAAACAAAACTACATTGCTTATTGGGAAACACAAGCACAAACACAAAGCAAAATGCAGTGCTATCTGGCCCTAAATCGACAGTACACCGCGGCTAAATATTTGACCATGGTTACTGATCAAAACCTTAGAAAAACTTTGACAAAGTACAGGCTGATTGAGCACAGCCTTGCCATTGAGAAGGGTAGACAGAGGAAAACCTGGCTCCCTGTAGAGGAAAGGTTGTGCAACCACTGCACAACAGCAGAACCTGAGACGGAGCTGCATTTCCTGACAAAATGTCAAAAATATAGAACAATTAGAGAGTGTCATTTCCCCAGATTTGAAACCCTTATTCAAGGTTTCAAAGACCTCTCTGATGAGAGTAGGCTACCCGTCCTGTTGGGGGAGGACGCAGAGAGCTGTGGGTTGGCAGTGCACTACATTGCTGCCTGCCATAAGTTGAGGGACAGTGTCTGACAGACCAATCAACCTGCACATGTCCTCTACTGTATGCTTATTGTTATTGTTGAATGTACGGTTATTTTGACCCTTGGTTATTGTTGTTACTGTTGTACCGTTGACAATTTTGATTCAAATTTTTTTATATTGTAAATATCCAAAATAAGCTTTGGCAATATGTACATTTTTACGTCATACCAATAAAGCAACTTGAATTTAATTGAGAGAGAGGCACATTCTCTGAAAGAGCCTTTTACATTCAATGGGTGTTTTTTTTCCCTTTCACTTTGAAGTAGAGACATATCAAGAAGCTGATTAAACAGCATGATCATTACACAGGTGCACCTTGTGCTGGGGACATTAAAAGGCCACTTTAAAATGTGCAGTTTTGTCACACAACACAATGCCACAGATGTCTCAAGTTGAGGGAGCAGGGATGTGGCATGCTGACTGCAGGAATGCCCACCAGAGCTGTTACTAGAGAATTTAATGTTAATTTCTCTACTCTAAGCCGCCTTTTTGTAGTAGTTTTGTCAGCATGCCTCACAACCGCAGACCGCATGTAACCATGCCAGCCCAGGACCTCCACATCTGGCTTCTTCACCAGCTGGATTGTGTGAGACCAGCCACCTGGACAGCTGATGAAACTGAGGAGTATTTCTGTCTGCAATAAAACCTTTTTGTGGGGAAAAACTCATTTTAATTGGCAGGCCTGGCCCCCCAGGGGGTGGGCCTATAGCCTTCCAGGCCCATTCATGATTTCGCCCCTGCCCAGTCATGTGAAATCCATAGATTAGGCCCAATGAATTTATTTCAATTGACTGATTTCCGTATATGAACTGTAACTCAATAAAATCGTTGAAATTGTTGCTTTTTAAATTGTTGTTCAGTATACAATGCAGTGAATACTGTATAAAGGTACAAAATACACTATTTTGAAGTCTTGATACAGGATAGGGTTATAGGGCTAGTGTTTGCAGTAGAAGAACGTGGAGTGGTGCTGGGTTGTTTAGTCTCCACTATGGAGTAAGGTATTGAGAATATGGCTGGATGAACCACGGAGAATATGGCTGGGTGAACCACGGAGAATATGGCTGGGTGAACGATGGAGAATGGCCGGGTGAAGCATGGAGAATGGCCGGGTGAAGCATGGAGAATGGCCGGGTGAAGCATGGAGAATGGCCGGGTGAAGCATGGAGAATGGCCGGGTGAAGCATGGAGAATGGCCGGGTGAAGCATGGAGAATGGCCGGGTGAAGCATGGAGAATGGCCCTAAAGGGATTACTACCATTGAGGAAAAGGTCAGTGAGTTTTTGAATGAAATGCTAGAAGATCTTCTCTGGGAGAATGAAGGTCTCTGCTTCCCTCTCAATTCCTGTTTCTCTCTCTCTCTTGCTCTCTCTCAATAACATTTCAATTTAAGGGCTTTATTGGCATGGGAAACATATGTTTACATTGCCAAAGCAAGTGAAATAGATAAAGAACAATGTAAGGGATTTCCTCCTCTTCTTCCGAAGAGGAGAGGCGAGAACGATCGGAGGACCAATATGCGGCGTGGTAAGTGTCCATGGTTCTTTTAATAAGAAATACTACACATGAACACGACTGAAATACAAAAACAATAAATGTGGAACGAACGAAACCCAAAACAGTACAGTGTGGTGAAAAACACAGACACGGAAACAAACACCCACAAACAAACAGTGAAACCCAGGCTACCTAAGTATGATTCTCAATCAGAGACAACTAATGACACCTGCCTCTAATTGAGAACCATACTAGGCCCGAAACATAGAAATCCCCAAATCATAGAAAAACACACATAGACTACCCACCCAACTCACACCCTGACCATACTAAATAATGACAAAACAAAGGAAATAAAAAGGTCAGAACGTGACAAACAAAAGTGAAATAAACAATTTCAAAAATTACAGTAAACATTACACTCACAAAAGTAAAAAATAAAATAAAAACATTTCAAATGTAATATTATGAGCAAATAGTTCAAGTACAAAAGGGAAAATAAATAAACATAAATATGGGTTGTATTTAGAGGGAAGAGTTGGGAGTTAATTTGATCTCCTACGAATTCTCAAAAGGCCCGACCTCCGCACCCTTTTTCTCTGTCTTTTTTCTTCATGCAAATGACAGAGATTTGGGCCTGTTCCCGAGAAAGCAGTATGTACTTCGCTTCGGTCTCATTAAAAGGAAAAAGCTTCTTCCAGTTCGAGGTGAGTAATCACTGTTCTGATGTCCAGAATTGATTTTCAGTCATAAGTGACAGTAGAAGCAACATTATGGACAAAATAAGTAAAAAAATAAGTTAAACAACGCAAAAAATAAAATAAAAAATAGCACAATTGGTTAGGAGCACGTAAAACGTTAGCCATCCTCTCCGGTGCCATATGGTTCAGTACTACACAAATTGGTTTAATTATATATTTACAAGCTACTTAAATGGTAACATACACACTTAATACGTTAAAAACAGGTCCCTAGCGGACTGACAACAATATGGCTGCTTGCTAAAAAAGACATGGAGGGCGAGAGAGAGAGAGAGATGGACAGAAACACTTAACGTTGGTACACTTAGAAACTACTCTCACATACAGTAATCCTATATTTTGCACATGAACCACCACCCGCTTGGAGTAAGAAATCATGGATGAAATGCCTTGGTTCACCGTGTATCTCTCTCGGAACAGGGCCAACTTGGAAAGGGGGTTGGGCCTTTTTGCGGCACGCTTGTAAGGCTCTGATTGTCCAAAAAGGTTCCAACAAGTCTTCTGTTGTTCTCCTCTGCAGTTGTCCGGTATCTGGTGACTTGTCGTGTAGTCCTGAACAGAACTACAGAGTTTCTCCCTCCATTCGCACTGGAAGATGCTTCTTTGAAGATAGGCTAGCCAGCCAGATGGTTCCCAGTGGGGTGATGAGAGTAACGTAATATTATGGTTTAAACAGAGTAGTAGAATGGTCCCACTTAATATCACTTTCAAAGATACTTTACTTAAAACAGCTAATCAGCTGTACCAGCGATTGTCCGGGAGGTAAGTTTATCGTTTCTACCTCGTGTTGAGATTCAGAGTTCAGATCACTTTAAACGTTAGCTCTAGCCTTATGGCCCTCTGGTCTGATGTGTATTTTCTTAACCCATCATTATATGCAGTTTGTTCAAAAAGGGTGGTTCCATCAGGCTGACACACTCAAACCTTATTCAGGAGCGTGACTTGTCACTGTGCAAAGCTTACACTACCGTTCAAAAGTTTGGGGTCACTTAGAAATGCCCTTGTTTTTGCAAGAAAAGCACATTTTTTTGTCCATTTTAAAATAGCATTTTAAAATGATAATGATCCATTTGTTGTTAACTGATCATTAGACAACCCTTTTGCAAATATGTTAGCACAGCTGAAAACTGAAGATTATTCCATGTGAGAAATTGACAAGAAAATATAGATCTTGTGCAACTCAATGTGTGCTACTCCATTCACAGAACAGCGCAAACAGAATAGAAAGAGTGGGAGGCCCTGGTGCACCACTGAGCAAGAGGACAAGTGTCTAGTTTGAGAAACAGACGTCTCACAAGTCCTCAACTGGCAGCTTCATTAAATAGTACCCACAAAACACCAGTCTCAACGTCAACAGTTAAGAGGCGACTCCGGGATGCTGGCCTTCTAGGCAGAGTTCCTATGTCCAGTGTCTGTGTTCTTTTGCCAATCTTAATATTTTATTTTTATTGGCCAGCCTGAGATACAGTATGGCTTTTTCTTTGCAACTCTGTGTTCACATGAGTTCTCCATCACTACAGTGACTTGCAAAAGTATTCACCCCCCTTGGTATTTTTCCTATTTTGTTACATTACAGCCTGTCATTTAAATTGATTTTTATTTGGATATCATGTAATGGACATACACAAAATAGTCAAAATTGGTGAAGTGAAATGAAAAAAATTACTTCTTTAAAAAAAATGAAATCCAAAACGGAAAGTGGTGCGTGCATATGTATTCACCCCTTTTGCTATGAAGCCCCTAAATAAGATATGGTGCAACCAATTACCTTCAGAAGTCACAGAATTTGTTAAATAAAGTCCACCTGTGTGAAATCTAAGTGTCACATGATCTCAGTATATATATACACACCTGTTCTGAAAGGCCCCAGAGTCTGCAACACCACTAAGCAAGGGGCACCACCAAGCAAGCGGCACTATGAAGACCAAGGAGCTCTCCAAACAGGTCAGGGACAACGTTGTGGAGAAGTACAGATCAGGATTGGGTTATAAGAAAATTTCATAAACTTTGAACATCCCACGGAGAATGGAAAGAATATGCCACCACAACAAACCTACCAAGAGAGGGCCGCCCACCAAAACTCACAGACCAGCCAAGGAGGGCATTAATCAGAGAGGCAACAACAAGACCAAAGATAACCCTGAAGGAGCTGCAAAGCTCCATAGCGGAGATTGGAGTATCTGTCCATAGGACCACTTTAAGTCGTACACTCCACAGAACTGGGCTTTACGGAAGAGTGGACAGAAAAAAGACATTGCTTAAAAGATTCACTGCTGAACGTATTATTTTTCTTGCTTTGTTTGCTCTTTTTCATATGATGTCTCTCTGATAAGCTACTCAGGAAAGGGCTGAAAACATCCCATATTAATATATGTAGCTTAAGAAATAAGGTTCATGAAATCAAAAACTTGCTAACATCAGATAACATTCATATATTAGCCAATTCTGAGACTCACTTAGATAATGTGTTTGATGATACAGCAGTAGCAAAACAAGGATATAACATCTATAGCAGAGACTGAAATGCTTATGGGAGAGGTGTTGCTGTATATATATATATATATATATAAAAACAAATGAAGTCGGAAGTTTACATACACCTTAGTCAAATACATTTGAACGGTGTTTTCACAATTCCTGACATTTAATCCTAGTACAAAATAACCTGTCTCAGGTAAGAATGTGAAATGTCAGAATACTAGTAGAGGATGATTTATTTCAGCTTTTATTTCATTCATCACATTCCCAGTGGGTCAGATGTTTACATACACTCAATTAGTATTTGGTAGCATTGCCTTTAAATTGCTTAACTTGGGTCAAACGTTTCGGGTAGCCTTCCACAAGCTTCCCACAATAAGTTGGGTGAATTTTGGCCCATTCCTCCTGACAGAGCTGGTGTAACCGAATCAGGTTTGTAGGCCTCCTTGCTCGAACACGCTTTTTCATTTCTGCCCACAAATTTTCTATCGGATTGAGGTCAGGGCATTGTGATGGCCCCTCCAATATCTTGACTTTGTTGTCCTTAAGCCATTTTGCCACAACTTTGGAAGTATGCTTGGGGTCATTGTCCATTTGGAAGACCCATTTGGGACAAGAAAAATATAACAAATTGTTTGTTATTAATTTAAGTAGACTGTGTTTGTCTGTTATAAGATGAAGATCAGATCTAATTTTAAGACCAATTTATGCAGAAATCAAGATAATTCCAAAGTGTTCACATACTTTTTGTTGCCACTGTACATCTGTTGTCATAGCTGCAGACAGTGACTGACATGGGGGAACTCTTCTTGGTGTGAGCCCTATTTTGTTAGTGCCATAGATGTGGTCTGTGAGTGCACCGTCACTCACACCACTCCCTTCTGTGTGTGGTGTGTTCAATGTCTGTCAGACTGTGTGTGTGTGTGGACAGACAGAGTGACACGTCTCTGAGCCAGGTAACAGTGTGTTGCTCTACAGAGTCAAATATTTTTTCCCCTTCTCATTTTACATTTGGCTAGAAATTCAAAAGGAAATGATATTAACAGAGAAATGTCATGTCCCTAGTATGGTTAAATGACATGACGTGCTATTTTCAAATAGGTTACCTAACGTTCATTATTTGATTAAATGAATCAGGCAATAACTACTCATTAGGAATCCGGGCCACCACAGAAGTATGAGTTTACATAGAGCGGCTATCTCCCGAATCCACTCTGTAAAAGATCTGAAGATCTGTTATATCAATAGCAGTCAATCATGAATTATTCTTTACCTTCTATCAGTTTCATCTGAACGTCATAGAATTCTTGGTTATCTGCACGAACCCTGGCACAAATTATGAATATTATGAATATATACAAATTGGCTTCATTATTTATTTACTAACTAACTAAATAATCACAGAAATACATCACAATCAAACAGTAGATACTGGTTACTAACAATGATAGGAAAGTCCCTAGTGGGCTAAACTGATATGATGGCTTGGTAGACAAGGGGAATGGGCTGTGGACTGAGAAAGAGCGGGAAAGACAAATGGATTCATCACACACAGTCTATAACTATCTTAATTGAAATGCTAATCCTTTGCCCCTGAATGGCAACTCATTCAAAAATACATTTAAAATCATATTTATGCCTGGATGTCGTTGTTGTCTTCTCTGTTGGAATCCGGTCCGTCTGCTGTAGAGTTCATCAGTGTCTCTCTGGTTGTGTTTCCCCTAAGATCAAAGTATTTTGTGGTTGTTAGAATGGATACTTCAGAGTACCCTTTGGAAATGTTCTCATAGAATAGATGTTTCTGCAGATGTCTGTATTCTCGTCCTAACTTTACATAATTTCTAGCTACAGACTAGTAATTAGTGTCTAAGATGTTCCACGTGGAATAGTCTTTTGGTAGAGTTCTAGTTCAACCTTTTGTGACTAAGGGGCAGTATTTTCATTTTTGGAAAAAATAACGTTCCCGTAGTAAACGGGATATTTTGTCAGGACAAGATGCTAGAATATGCATATAATTGACAGAATCCATACTCTCATTTAGAAGGTTAATATCACATTACATATTTTCACAAATAGTTTCATGTTTAATCACATCCTTTTCACATTATTTACATGTAAACCTGACAGCTGGGAAACTTTAAGAGATAACGTTATGTGTGTTTTCTGTACGTCATGAGATCACCAAATGAAAACACAATCGTCACAACTGTCCCTTAAGTGTCCAAGGACCATTCCCACACTCTCAAAAGTAGCAATAGTGTTTAATCTCCCATTTTGGGGATTTGGGAGTTTGGGCAAGTGAAGTTCTTTATTCTCTCTGTGCTCTCTCCCACTCTTTCTGCATGACCATGGGATGAGAGTCTCCACCAGGAATTTATGACCTGAGATAACAAAACCTGGATGTAGGAGAGAGAGTAAAAGAGAGGGGGAGGAGCCACGATCTACACCCAGAAAGGGCCACTTCATGACAGAAAAATGTCCTCCTGTGTGCTACCTATATCCCCCCCACTTTAATGAAGACAGCTTCTCCACCCTGGAGGGGGAAACCAATCATTTCCAGGCCCAGGGACATGTACTAGTCTGTGGTGACCTAAATGCCTGGACAAGAACCTAACACCCTCAGCACACAGGGGGACAAACACCTGCCTGAAGGTGACAGCATTGCCTCCCCCATATGCCCCCCTAGGCACAACTACAACAACATAACCAACAACTCCTGCAGCTCTGTCGCACGCTGGGCATGTACATAGTCAATGGTAGGCTTCGAGGGGACTCCTACGGTAGGTACACCTATAGTTCACCTCTTGGCAGTAGTACTGTAGACTACTTTATCACTGACCTCAACCCAGAGGCTTTCAAAGTGTTCACAGTCAGGCCACTGACACCCCTGTCAGATCGCAGAGGCATCAAAGCCAAAGGAACTGAATAATATTAAGAAATGCTACAGATGAAACTACAGAGTTTGTATGATAAATACACAGTCACACGCACATACACAGTACCAACACCCATGCACACATGTGCACACCCAAGGAACTAAAACACAGGAGTGCACCGTCATCTCAGTGTTTAAACATGAAAGATCTTGGGTTACGAAACATCCACCGCAACACACAAACATATGCTCATCTGGCTTCTACCAGTGTCAATACACATAGTGCTTATTACTGGGCAACAAGATTGTGAGGACAGCCTCGTTACCATGACAACAGTAAATGTAGAGATGGAGCCACGTGTGTGTGTGTGTGTGTGTGTGTGTGTGTGTGTGTGTGTGTGTGTGTGTTGGCAGAGGTAAATGTTTTCATTGTTGTCCGATTGCCTTGCCTCTCAGAGGACCAAAACCAGCTTACAGCCGGTCCTCCTTAGTAGAGGTGACATAAGCAGCTCATCTTACTACATAGGTACAATGCTATAATAGACTAATAATACACAGCACAATACACTAGGAGTGTATTTTGTACAATAGCTTACAAGCTGTCATGACAGTCCCAAGTTGTTGCATCGATAAGGAATTTATTATAGTGTTTAAGGTTGTTGAAAGTAGACACATTCAGGCCCTATGGTCATCTCAGGGGCCAAACAAGGCCAGGACCCGTATTCACAAAAAAAAGTATATTTCCCTAGTCAAGAATTAATGTACTTTTACAATGCTAGTTAAGGATACTATCGTTATCATGTTTCACATTGGATGTATTAACTATAAAAAGGGAAGACATGTTTCTAATTCTGCTACCAGCCAACTCTGGTCCAGCCAACTCTCATAAGTTCAAAGAAATGCAAAGTTCCTCCATAGAGGCCGCTCCTCGGTAGGTATAAGGATGTGGGTGTAATTGAGATAACGCATGTCATCACAAGATGAGCCTCTTCCTCCACCCTCTTTCCCCACTTGCAAAAAGGTCCGTCGCATCTAGCTTGTCCGCTCCATAGCAAGTTGCTCTATCCGCACTAATTGAGGGAGTTATCTAATGAGCTAAATTAAATAAAAACACAAAAGAACGATAAGAACCGGTACTTTTTGGAGGGTGAGAACCAGTTCAGAACTTTATTTTGCTGGTCGGAACAATGGAACGGAACAAAAACAAATGGTGGTTATGTCCAGAACGAAACGATTGAGATTATCTGAGATTTGCATAAATCAGAGATCTGCAGAGTCAGAGGCTCTATGATGTCATAATAGCCGAATATACTGATAAAAGTCACCTTGTCCGAGTGACATTTACATGGCTATCAAAACGTCACCCTAGTGTAAACCTACACGAAACACAGACCTTATTTGGAGTGTTTCTAAAATTCCCTCAGCCACCCTCATCTGTATTCCCTTTCTGTTTGCCCAATTACAATAAAACACACACACAGAGAGTGAGAGAGACACAGACAGAAGCCTGAGATAACCCCCTCTGTCTCTCCAGCTGAGCAAACAAGAAAAAAGCAATCAACTCACTTTTATCATTAGATATCTCGGTAGTGTGTGTGCGTGTTTATATTTACCTGCTATAGATGAATCAGACTATAGATGTCTCTCTCACCCTAGACACAATGGCAGCTATGGGTTGGAATGCATTATGTTTGAAATACTGTATGTTTGTTCATCTGACTGATTGGGAGAATACAATTTTCTCTAGTCTGTAGCTGATTATTCCTGGGTGAATAAAGCTTCTGGTCCATGAAAACTGTCCTCCCTAAACATGTTACACTCAGCTCCCCTCCCTCTCCACCTCCCCCTACCTCCAATTCAATTTCAATTTCAATTTAACAGATTTATTGGCATGGAATACATATGTTTACATTGTCAAAGCAAGTGAAACAGACAAACAAAAGAGAAATAAACAAAAAATAAATAACAGTAAACATTAAACTCACAAATGTTCCAAAAGAATAAAGACATTTCAAATGTCATATTATGTCTATCTACAGTGTTGTAACGATGTCCAAAAAGGTAAAGTAAAGAACAAAAAGGTAAATAAATAAACAGAAATATGTATTTACAATTGTTTGTTCTTCACTTTTTCTTGTGACAAATATTGTCACAAATCTTGCTGCTGTGATGACACTGTGGTATTTCACATAGTAGATATGGGAGTTTATCAAAATTGGGTTTGTTTTCGAAATCTTTGTGGGTCTGTGTAATCTGAGGAAAATATGTGTCTCTAATATGGTCAGACATTTGGCTGGAGGTTAGGAAGTGCAGCTCAGTTTCCATCTCATTTTGTGGGCAGTGTACACATAGCCTGTCTTTTCTTGAGAGCCAGGTCTGCCTATGGCGGCCATTCTCAATAGCAAGGCTATTCTCACTTAGTCTGTACATAGTCAAAGCTTTCTTTAAGTTTGGATTAGTCACAGGGGTCAGGAATTCTGCCACTGTGTACTCTCTGTTTAGGGCCAAATAGCATTCTAGTTTGCGTAGGTTTTTTGTTGTTTGTTTCCAATGTGTCAAGTAAATTTATTTTTGTTTTCTCATGATTTGGTTGAGTTTAATTGCGTCCTTGGAGCTCTCTGGGGTCTGTTTGTGTTTGTGAACAGAGCCCCAGGACCAGCTTGCTTAGGGGGCTCTTCTCCAGGTTCATCTCTCTGTAGGTGATGACTTTGTTATGGAAGGTTAAGGAATCACTTTCTTTTTGGTGGTTGTAGAATTTAAAGTCTCTTTTCTGGATTTTGATAATTAGTGGGTATCGGCTTAATTCTGCTCTGCATGCATTATTTGGTATTTTAAGTTGTACACGGAGGATGCAACACTACACAACACTACACAACACAGTGTCCTCTTTAGAGAGGTTAGCCATGGATGGAATTTTTTATTATTATTATTATTATATATTTTATTTCACCTTTATTGAACCAGGTAGGCTAGTTGAGAACACCTTTATTTAACCAGGTAGGCTAGTTGAGAACACCTTTATTTAACCAGATAGGCTAGTTGAGAACACCTTTATTTAACCAGGTAGGCTAGTTGAGAACACCTTTATGTAACCAGGTAGGCTAGTTGAGAACAAGTTCTCATTTACAAATGCGACTTGGCAAAGATAAAGCAAAACAGTGCGACACAAACAACACAGAGTTACACATGGAATAAACAAAACATACAGTCAATAACACAATAGAAATGAGATGAGTTAAGGCAATAAATAGGCCATAGTGGCGAAATAATTACAATACAGCAATTAAACACTGGAGTGATCGATGTGCAGAAGAGGAGTGTGCAAGTAGAGATACTGGGGTGCAAAGGAGAAAATTAAATCAAATGAATAACAGTATGGGGGATGAGGTAGTTGGATGGGCTATTTACAGATGGGCCATGAACAGGTGCAGTGATCTGTGGTGCTTAAAGCTAATGAGGGAGATATGAGTCTCCAGCTTCAGTGATTTTTGCAGTTCGTTCCAGTCATTGGCAGCAGAGAACTGGAAGGAGAGGCAGCCAAATGAGGAATTGGCTTTGGTGGTGACCAGTGAGAGATACCTGCTGAAGCGAGTGCTACAGGTGGGTGCTGCTATGGTGACCAGTGAGCTGCGATAAGGCGGGGCTTTACCTAGCAAAGACTTATAGATGACCTGGAGCCAGTGGGTTTGGCGACGAATATGAAGCGAGGGCCAGCCAACGAGAGCATACAGGTCGCAGTGGTGGGTAGTATATGGAGCTTCGGTGACAAAACAGATGGCACTGTGATAGACTACATCCAATTTACTGAGTCAAGTGTTGGAGGAAATTTTGTCAATGACATCACCGAAGTCAAGGATCGGTAGGATAGTCAGTTTTACGAGGGTATGTTTGGCAGCATGAGTGAAGGATGCTTTGTTGTGAAATAGGAAGCTGATTCTAGATTTAATTTTGGATTGGAGATGCTTCATGTGAGTCTGGAACGAGAGTTTACAGTCTAACCAGACGCCTAGGTATTTGTAGTGGTCCATATATTCTAAGTCAGGACCATCCAGAGTAGTGAAGCTGGACAGGTGGGCAGGTGTGGGCAGCGATCAGTTGAAGAGCATGCATTTAGTTTTACTTGCATTTAAAAGCTTTTGGAGACCACGGAACGAGAGTTGTAATGACATTGAAGCTCGTCTGGAGGTTAGTTAACACAGTGTCCAAAGAAGGGCCAGAAGTATACAAAATGGTGTCGTCTGTGTAGAGGTGGATCAGAGAATCACCAGCAGCAAGAGTGACATCATTGATGTATACAGAGAAAAGAGTTGGCCCGAGAATTGAACCCTGTGGCACCCCCATAGAGACTGCCAGAGGTCTGGACAACAGGCCCTCCGATTTGACACTCTGAACTCTGTCTGAGAAGTAGTTGGTGAACCAGGCGAGGCAGTCATTTGAGAAACCAAGGCTGTTGAGTCTGCCGATAAGAATGTTGTGATTGACAGAGTCGAAAGCCTTGGCCAGGTCAATGAATACGGCTGCACAGTATGGTCTCTTATCGATTGTGGTTATGATATCGTTTAGGACCTTGAGGTGCACCCATGACCAGTTCTGAAACCAGATTGCATAGTGAAGGAAGGTACGGTGGGATTCGAAATGGTCGGTCATCTTTTTGTTAACTTGGCTTTCGAAGACCTTAGAAAGGCAGGGTAGGATAGATATAGTTCTGTAGCAGTTTGTGCTTCTACACTTGCATTGCTTACTGTTTGGGGTTTTAGGCTGGGTTTCTCTACAGCACTTTGAGATATCAGCTGATGTAAGAAGGGATATATAAATACATTTGATTAGATTTGATTCTAGAGTGTCTCCCCCTTTGAAGAGGGGGATGATCGCGGCAGCTTTCCAATCTTTGGAGATCTCAGACGATACGAAAGAGAGGTTGAACTGAATTAAAGGGTTTTGGGCACTGGCCAGCAGGGCTAGTAGATTTATACTATGTGTCATGCGATGTTTGAAAATAACCACATTTTACTGGCCTGTCAGGCTAGTTGGGAAAATGTTCTACTAGCCCAGTCTCAAAAATACTAGCCTCGGGCTAGCTTTATATCCATCCCTAATTATAACCATTGGCTGCATGGCAGCTACAGGCCACTAAGCCCAGCCCAGTTCTTAGGGGAAAGTTAGAGAGAGAGTGTGTGTGTGTGTGTGTGTGTGTGTGTGTGTGTGTGTGTGTGTGTGTGTGTGTGTGTGTGTGTGTGTGTGTGTGTGTGTGTGTGTGTGTGCTGGTGGTATTGTTTTCCCTGGCTTTCTTCCAGATTCCTAAATACCAACTCTCTTAAGCAAGACCGACAAGGAATCAAGACACACAAATGGAGCATACACAAAATTGATGCATGAACACACTCAGACACGCACTACCTCTCCCCAACCTTCATTGCTTTAGGCCCTGAAGCCCCTGAACATTTGTTCCAAATCCATTGTATAAACAGTACAGCACTACAACACATTTATCCGTGTCACACAGTACACTGATCCCAGGGCTCTCTGCCTCCACTAACATCAATACAAAAGGCAAACTGGAGGCCTTTGGAAACATCTACTGTGTCTTGACCCAGGATTTCCATTAAGCGTGATGCAATTACATACCTACTTAACTTTAACACCAACGTTCCAGGGGAAAGGTTCAGCAGAAGTGGAATCCAGCCACTTTCTAGAAACTTCTGGCCCTTAGTCAACGGCCCAGTCGAAGCTAGCCAGTAAAATCTTCTGGGACTGTTTGGAGTCCTGGGCCTATATAAAGCATAAAGAGTAGGAGTGCTGATCTAGGAACAGTTTTGCCTTTTAGATCATAATTTATAAGATTACATGGACGAGGAGGACCTGATCCTAGATCAGCACTCCTACTTCGAGATGCATAGTGAATGATAGCCTGACCTACCACAGTCGGTTGTCAAAAGTTAATAACTTGTTTGCTTATAGTTTCAAAGTGGTTTCAGTGGGTTACCCTTCCTATATCTCCCTTTTCTTTACCTCTCTTCCCCCTCTTTCTTTCTCAAACTAAGTTCCTCCCTTTCTCGCTCAGTAGGATTATTCTCCACTTCTTCTATTGTTCCTTTTCCTCTCCGGTGCCATTGGTTTAGTAACAGTTCTCTAGGAATGTGCTACTGCTGTTGTTAGCTCCCCTGGGGACCAATGGGCTGGTGGCTGGGTGAAGGCTGGCAGATGACAATTGCATTTGCAGCCAGAAGAACACAGCTCTCCACTGCTCAGTACATAAGAACACTTCCCTCCAAATCTCTCTCCTTTGATTAGAGACAGTGATTGTCATAAGTGGACCTCATTGTCACCTTCTAAAAGGGGAACAGCTCAGATAAATAGAGCAATTTAAACCTTGACCTAGTGTGACAGAGAGAGAGAGAGAGAGAGCTCTCCACTGCTCAGTACATAAGAACACTTCCCTCCAAATCTCTCTCCTTTGATTAGAGACAGTGATTGTCATAAGTGGACCTCATTGTCACCTTCTAAAAGGGGAACAGCTCAGATAAATAGAGCAATTTAAACCTTGACCTAGTGTGACAGAGAGAGAGAGAGAGAGAGAGCGAGGAGGGAGAGGGAGAAACAGGAATTGAGAGAGAAGGAAGCAGAGAGAGAGAGGAGAAAAGATGAACACACTTCTAATCATGTGCAAATTTGTAGTAACATCAACTTGCATGCCTGTCACATGCTTTTATAAACACAAAGGAGAAATATGTATTTCTTCCATAAAAACAACGTCCTTGGGAAGACTTACAGGAGTGAGGAAACCTGGCTTATTCCTCAGAACTCAAAATCTGTTCTGGAACTCTCTCTATGGAATTCATTTCTCAATCATAAATCATGGTAATTCACAGACAGGCCAAAATTACATCTGTGATACAACATTCAACAGCTGGAACTGATAAATTAACCTGTAATATGGCACACTGATGACATCGAATCTGAAAAAAACGTATGTGGTTCATTATGTGAATGTTGGCTGGCCCTCGCTTCATACTCGTCGCCAAACCCACTGGCTCCAGGTCATCTACAAGTCTCTGCGAGGTAAAGCCCTGCCTTATCTCAGCTCACTGGTCACCATAGCAGCACCCATCCGTAGCACACGCTCCAGCAGGTATATCTCACTAGTCACCCCCAAAGCCAATTCCTCCTTTGGTCGCCTTTTCTTCCAGTTCTCTACTGCCAATGACTGGAACGAACTGCAAAAATCACTGAAGCTGGAGACTCATATCTCCCTCACTAGCTTTAAGCACCAGTTGTCAGAGCAGCTCACATATCACTGCACCTGTACATAGCCCATTGGTAAATAGCCCATCCAACTACCTCATCTCCATACTGTATTTATTTATTTATCTTGCTCCTTTGCACCCCAGTATCTCTACTTGCACATTCATCTTCTGAACATCAATCACTCCAGTGTTTAATTGCTATATTGTAATTACTTCGCCACCATGGCCTGTTTATTGCCTTACCTCCCTTATCTTACCTCATTTGCACACACTGTATATATATTTCTCTACTGTATTATTGACTGTATGTTTGTTTTTTCCATGTGTAACTCTGTTGTTGTATGTGTCGCACTGCTTTGCTTTATCTTGGCCAGGTCACAATTGTAAATGAGAACTTGTTCTAAACTAGCCTACCTTGTTAAATAAAAGGTGAAATAAAAATAAATGTAAAACACAGGAACCGACCAACCTATCGACCGACCAATAAACAGACAAGGCAGTCAGACAGACAGCGATGTGAAAGCTTTTTCCAGAACAATAACAAGATGAGCCATTCAGTACCAATGTTTATACAGCTCTAAGCAAGAGCATTCTGGCTAAAGACTTATAGGAGTACCAGAAAGACAGAATCAGGTCAAATTGTATTGGAGAACAATTGCATGTAAATGCAGCTCTGCTCCCCTACAGAAATACTGCTACGCACCCCTGTATTTAGCCTCGCTATTGTTATTGTACTGCTGCTCTATAATTACTTGTTACTTTTATTTCTTATTCTTATCTTTTTTAAAAAACTGTATTGTTGAACTATTTGCACCCCCACCTTTTACACCACTGCAACTCTCTGTCGTTATCATCTATACATAGTCACTTTAATAACTCTACCTACATGTACATATTACCTCAACTAATCGGTGCCCCATCACATTGACTCTGTACCGGTACCCCCCTGTATATAGTCTCAATATTGTTATTTTACTGTTGCTCTTTAATTACTTGTTACTTTTATTTCTTATTCTTATCCGTATTTTTTTAAACTGCATTGTTGGTTAGGGGCTCGTAAGTAAGCATTTCTACACCTGTTGTATTCAGCATTTCACTGTAAGATCTACACCTGTTGTATTCGGCGCATGTGACAAATACAATTTGATTTGAAATAGAAGATCATTCTACTTCTATGCATGCCCTATCTTCATCAACCAGCTCTTACGTAGTGAGCTGCTGCAGTGGAGATGACTGACACTGTGTGGTATTTTAAAGGGATCGGGAGCCAACATTTCTGTTGAAAATATGGTGTGTTATGTCAAAACGTCTCCTGATCGTCGAGCCTCGAACAGGATCGTGGTTAATGTAGGATTTATATTTCTATTATATTGTATTCTAATTATATTCCGTACTGGAGCTGGACTGTATGCAACTGGACTGAGCTCAAGACAGAAGTTATGAAATCAGGACATGGGACTTTGGACGAGTCCCAGCCGTATCAATCAGAGCGGACCGAGGAAGAGTTATACAGACCCTGATGATGGTTGCATCACCCAAACGTGCCAGTTTAAGCACATTAATCAAATAGCACCAGGATGTTTTACTCTTAGAACTAAACAGAGCAGCGTGCAGGGTTTTGCCTTTTGGAATTAATACGGTACAATATAGACATGTGGTTAGTACCAAGGATTAGTGGCCAAGCTCAACTCTGAGTTCTTCTCATAGAAACAGTCTTTGGGTGCAGAGTTCTACACAGATTCCTCGTCAACTGCTGTAGTAGCCCAGTGTGACACTTCCTCAACCACAACATTTGACACCTTATGCGGTCCTCTGTAGCTCAGTTGGTAGAGCATGGCTCAGCTTTGGCTCTTGCAACACCAGGATATTGCTTTCAATACCCATACAGCGCTGTGATAAAATTATAAAAAGGGGGAAAATACTATATTTGCTTTTGCATATGCTTGAAAATCCACAAATGTTGCTGAGTTAAAGCAGCTCTGCATGCAAGAGTGAGCTAAAAGGTTTCGGGGTTGTCGCTGGGCAATACGGACTTTCAGCTCCCTCCAGAGAATTTATATTGGGTTCAGGTCTGTAGACTGGCTAGGCGACTCCAGGACCTTGAGAAGCTTCTTACGGAGCCACTCCTTAGTTGCCCTGGCTGTGTGTTTCAGGTCGTTGTCATGCTGGAAGACCCAGACACGACCCGTCTTCAATGCTCTTACTGAGGGAAGGAGGTTGTTGGCCAAGATCTCACGATACATGGCCCCATCCATCCTCCCCTCAATACGGTGCAGTCGTCCTGTCCCCTTTGCAGAAAAGCATCCCCAAAGAATGATGTTTCCACCTCCATGCTTTTCGGTTGGGATGGTGTTCTTGGGGGTTGTACTCATCCTTCTTCTTCCTCCAAACACGGCGAGTGGAGCTTAGACCAAAAAGCTCTATTTTTGTCTCATCAGACCACATGACCTTCTCCCATTCCTCCTCTGGATCATCCAGATGGTCATTGGCAAACTTTAGACGAGCCTGGACATGCGCTGGCTTGAGCAGGGGGACCTTGCGTGCCCTGCAGGATTTTAATCCATGATGGCATAGTGTGTTTCTAATGGTTTTCTTTGAGACTGTGGTCTCAGCTCTCTTCAGGTCATTGACCAGGTCCTGCCGTGTAGTTCTGGGCTGATCCCTCACCTTCCTCATGATCATTGATGCCCCACGAGGTGAGATCTTGCATGGAGCCCCAGACCAAGGGTGATTGACCGTCATCTTGAACTTCTTTCATTTTCTAATAATTGCGCCAACAGTTGCCTTCTCACCAAGCTGCTTGCCAATTGTCCTGTAGCCCATCCCAGCCTTGTGCAGGTCTACAATTTTATCCCCGATGTCCTTACACAGCTCTCTGGTCTTGACCATTGTGGAGAGGTTGGAGTCTGTTTGATTGAGTGTGTGGACAGGTATCTTTTATACAGGTAACGAGTTCAAACAGGTGCAGTTAATACAGGTAATGAGTGGAGAACAGGTGGGGTTTTTAAAGAAAAACTAACAGGTCTGTGAGAGCCGGAATTCTTACTGGTTGGTAGGTGATCAAATACTTATGTCATGCAATAAAATGCAAATTAATTACTTAAAAATCATACAATGTGATTTTCTGGATTTTTGTTTTAGATTCCGTCTCTCACAGTTGAAGTGTACCTATAGATAAAAATTACAGACCTCTACATGCTTTGTAAGTAGGAAAACCTGCAAAATCGGCAGTGTATCAAATACTTGTTCTCCCCACTGTATATTTTTGTTGTTGTAAATGTAGGGTCCCCTTTTGTAATATTTGGTATTGGTTGACGATTTGATAACATTCCGTATCCAAAATATGGAATAATAGAGAAAATCAGAAAGGGGACCAATACTTTTTCACTGCGCTGTACGTAAAAAATGATGCACACATGACTGTAAATTGCTTAGGATAAAAATGCCTGCTAAATCGCATATATTATATAATTATTGATGTCTCCAGGAAAGAAGAGTTAGCTTACTATTTATTACCTCACCACTCTTATGCAACTATAGAAATAGAATGTGTTCAACAATCACAAAATAACTTGAATGGGAATGTCCGTTCTATAAATTATATTTCTACATCTAAAACACCCACTGAGTGACATTAGGAAACACAGGAGGCTGTATGATCAGTGCCAAAGCTGACGTGATCCCCAACAGATTATGATGGATGATTTACAACTAAATGATTCCCTGTCTCAAAAACAAATACTGTCCGGAGTTCAGACAAATACTGTCTGGAGTTCAGACATGACTAGAGACATTGATTCAGCCATAGTATGTAGACATTCAGTATTTCTGTTAACATAAGCATTCTTTTCCACCCTGTTTTCATAATAATAATAATCATGTATTCAACTTTCATAGCGCTAATCATTACATAAAGAATCTGAAAGTGTTTGAAGCAACAAAAAGACTTGCAATTTAGTCAAAACAACATCACAACAACATGAGCTGGATAGTCATTAGAAAGTTCATGGTTTGAGCGGTCATTGGCAATAACATTTGACAAGCTCTAATCCAACATATTTCATGAGGGAGGAGACACAACCTCAAGCTGCAATAGGCTGAGTTTACACAGGCAGTCCAATTCTAATATTTTTTTTTCATGAATTGGTATTTTGACCAATCACATAAGATCTTTCACATCATATCTTTTTCAGAGCTGATCTGATTGGTCAAAAGACAAATTAGTGTGAAAAAAAGAATTGGGCTGCCTGTAAACACAGCCACAGAGAACTAACTATATGTCATGGGACAGATCTGTACAGTAGCCTATTCTCACTATTTTTACCAGACACTTAGACATTTTCTCAGGGATCCTTAATTTCTTATGAAAGTGTCCAGCCCTGTATGAGTCTACCCCCATACAGTAATTTCCACACGGACAAAAAAATGCCACACAACGCAGCTGTGTGTAAAATGTGGGGATAGGGTCATCACACAGTCAGACTTTCAAATCAGGACACAGCTTTATGTTTCAGATGAGATTAAACTTAATCAGCAACTCAAATGACATCCCAGGGAATGACATATCAGACAAACTGTGACTACTAGTTGTGTTAAATGCTGACATGAGAAATATGAGTTCCACCTGTTGCATAACTCCTGCCTCAAATAGCCTACGAGATAGCCGTTTGTTTGAGGTGAGATCATTAGAATAAGGTATGATTTTTGAAGTTTGTGTCTGTAATATGTAGAATTACAGCAACCTTAGTCGGCAAGATGAATGTCCGCCTATAGCCTACTGCGGGGTTCCCCAACTGGCAGCCCGTGGGCGATTATATTCCCCCGCCCCAAGTTCTGAGCACATTTTTTACAATTATTGTTCGATTTAAGACTATAAAAACACCAGCAAATCAACTCCAAGTGATTTCAATATGTGAAATCTGTTCCAAAGTATTCCCACGCATAATATAAGGATACTGTATATGTGATCGTCTACAAATGTAAACAAGTTGTTGAATTGATTCTGTTTTACATTTACATTTTAGCTGACGCTCTTATCCAGAGCGATTTGCAGGAGAAATGTGGGTTAAATGTCTTACTCTAGCGCATATCGACGGATTGTTTTAATCAAATCGGCTCAGCTATTCTAACCAGCAACCTTTCAGTTACTGGCCCAGCGCTCTTAACCGCTATTCACATATTATATATATGTTTGGGCTTCTTGCCGTCAATTTGCCGTCAACAAATGATTAGAGGATTTATGTTCCAGCTTCCTGACCATCCTCTCAAGAACAAATCAGACCGTGACTGAATCTAGTTGATGATCCCTAGCCAACTTCATGTTCATGTGCATAAAACAACAACAAATAGCACGTACAAAGATAAGCCAGATGTTGTATTGTAAGCAATATAGTTTATAATAGAGCAATATTATATTATAATATTGTGGTCCAATATGCAGCATTTGAGCACTCCTTCCTATAAGGCGACATTTTATCAGGGGATTCAGCATCACGGAGGAGATTGTCTATGTGCAAAGCAAATGAACTGAAACGGCACAGTAAGTCCATAATAAGCATAACGCCTATTCAACTATGAATCAAAAACAGAGCATGGTTATTGCAGCCTATATTGCATTACAATAACAGCGCACGTTTCGTTTCAGACGTGTCGGCTACAATGTTGAAAATATGTCTATGCAACAGTTGGCTACTTACATAAAGCGAAGTGGCTGAGATTCGTGCAATATCACCCTGAGTTCCTTTCAATTCCCTGCCTCGCGTACTATTGTAATATTTCCACTAGTCTATTTGCTAAATTCAGCAACATCTTTGGAAGCGTTCCTTTAAATTGCACGTACCTGATATTCCTCCTCCAATAACTATAACGTCGAATGTGTTCTGTGCTGTCATGGTGTTGTTATGCCGCTCTTGCTCTCTCTTTCTCACACTGTCACTGTCTATCTCTCGCTCTCTACCAACGCTGCCTGCCGTTCGCTCGCCTTGCTCGGTGGTGCTAAACGCCACGAGGACAGAGGATCGCATCTGTATTAAAAGCGGCGGAGACAGGCCCAATTTAACCGACTCCGCCTACGGGTTGTAGCCTACTCTGCATTATTCTGTGGTGATATGACAGGTGAGAGGCACAATCATTGCTCCTTGTCCTAGAAAGACACCGCTCATTGCCCCCAATAAAACAATAGGCTTCTACTTACTGTATGATATGATTTGGACATTGTACAGACAGACAGACAGACAGACAGACAGACAGACAATCACAGTAATCTATCTGTCTACCCGTGCAAGCTTTTAGGGGCCTAAACTGAAAAACCTGTGTTTTTTGTGTCAAACGCTTTTGTTATATTTCAATCTTCTGTGATGTATATAAAGTGTAATATTGGGATGCAAACTGAAAATTGAATACATTTCAACTATATCTGACATGGTACAGCTGCCTTTTTTTTTTTTAAAGCCGATGTGTGTGAGATGTAGACTTTAGTTTCAAAGTAGATTTGTTTTAGACTATCAAGAATCACTCTGTGTGACCCTGATTTAGCCCACTGCAGTAAAAGTCTAATTCTATGTAAACAAAACAAAAAATGTGTATTTTTCTGCATATCTAAGCATATCGCTTGAGCTGTCTGTATACTCCTGGCTAGAGTTTATTTTCTTCTAAGAAACTAAATGTGTTTCGCTGCAACTCTGCTGAAATCTGGGTAAAATGTTGAAAGTCATGTTGTCCAGTACATTTAGTTATTTATTTCTTTTCTAAAGTCAACCAACCTTGCCAGCAGCCATGCCGCCTAAGATAGTTACATAAGCTAGCTACTCTAACTTGATTGATAGCCTGAAATGGCTTCTGGGTAGCTAGATATGAGGTTGGGAGATTGGTAACCCACAGTATCTGAGAGCTAGCTAAAGCCAACTTCATAAAATTGCTAGGTGGCTAGTAGTATTACAGAGAAGCAACAACAACAAAAAACAATTGTAAAAAAAACTGGGCAAATCTGAGGAGGCACGTGCCTCTGTGCCCCCGATGAGCATGACGCCTCGGGGGTCCAAAACAACCTCCAGCTAACTGAGCCTATTCCTCTAGCCCTGGCCCTTCAGTGACTCTAGATCACTGTGGTAACTACTTGAGGTGTCTGGGGACCTTGCCTTACCACCATACGAATCTAGTCTTATATGGAGGATGTCAATGAGAATGGTATGCGGTATAGAGCACTGTAGTATATAGAGAGTGTGTAGACTGAGATCTGTGTCCCTAGTGGGTGTCCAGAAGGGTGTAGTATATGATTCATAATGGGTATATTGTGGTTAATCCTATAATCCGAGTTGGATCCCATATGAGTTAAGCTAGTAAAGCTCCACACTAGTACATCACTGTCCACTCTCTCTAGGTCAGTGGGGTTGAGGGGGTTGAGAGGGTTTAGGGGGTTGAGGGGCTGGGGGGTCAAGGGGAACCTACACTGGAAGTGGTCAGCGTGTGTCAGATGAATTTAGTTCTTATGGGTTCACTAACCAATTCAATTAAAACACTCTGTCCGTTTCTAAGGATTTGTAAGGTTCTTATTTGCATAATTTCTCCTTCTCCCAAATCCAGTCAGCTGATGTTCTGAAAGAGCTGCAAAATCTGGACCTCTACAAATCAGCCAGGCTAGACAATCTGGACCCTTTCTTTCTAAAATGATCTGCCGAAATTGTTGCCACCCTCATTACTAGCCTATTCAACCTCTCTTTCGTGTCGTCTGAGATTCCCAAAGATTGGAAAGCAGCTCCGGTCATCCCCCTCTTCAAAGGGGGGGACACTCTTGACCCAAACTGCTACAGACCTATATCTATCCTACCCTGCCTTTCTAAGGTCTTCGAAAGCCAAGTCAACAAACAGATTACCGACCATTTTGAATCTCACCATACCCTCTCTGCTATCCAATCTGGTTTCAGAGCTGGTCATGGGTGCACTTCAGCCACGCTCAAGGTCCTAAACGATATCTTAACCGCCTTCGATAAGAAACATTACTGTGCAGCCGTATTTATTAATCTGGCCAAGGCTTTCGACTCTGTCAATCACCACATCCTCATCGGCAGACTCGACAGCCCTGGTTTCTCAAATGATTGCCTCGTCTGGTTCACCAACTACTTCTCTGATAGAGTTCAGAGTGTCAAATCGGAGGATCTATTGTCCGGACCTCTGGCAGTCTCTATGGGGGTGCCACAGGGTTAAATTCTTGGACCGACTCTCTTCTCTGTATACATCAATGATGTCGCTCTTGCTGCTGGTGAGTCTCTGACCCACCTCTATGCAGACAACACCATTCTGTATACTTCTGGCCCTTCTTTGGACACTGTGTTAACAACCCTCCAGGCAAGCGTCAATGCCATACAACTCTCCTTCCGTGGCCTCCAACTGCTCTTAAATACAAGTAAAACTAAATGCATGCTTTTCAACCGGTCGCTGCCTGCACCTGCCCGCCCGCCCAGCAGCACTACTCTGGACGGCTCTGACTTAGAATACGTGGACAACTACAAATACCTTGGTGTCTGGTTAGACTGTAAACTCTCCTTCCAGACCCACATCAAACATCTCCAATCCAAAGTTCAATCTAGAATTGGCTTCCTATTTCTCAACAAAGCATCCTTCACTCATGCTGCCAAACATACCCTTGTAAAACTGACCATCCTACCAATCCTCGACTTCGCCGATGTCATTTACAAAATAGCCTCCAATACCCTACTCAACAAATTGGATGCAGTCTATTACAGTGCCATCCGTTTTGTCACCAAAGCCCCATATACTACCCACCATTGCGACCTGTACGCTCTCGTTGGCTGGCCCTCGCTTCATACTCGTTGCCAAACCCACTGGCTCCAGGTCATCTACAAGACCCTGCTAGGTAAAGTCCCCCCTTATCTCAGCTCGCTGGTCACCATAGCATCACCCACCTGTAGCACGCGCTCCAGCAGGTATATCTCTCTGGTCACCCCCAAAACCAATTCTTTCTCTCCTTCCAGTTCTCTGCTGCCAATGACTGGAACGAACTACAAAAATCTCTGAAACTGGAAACACTTATCTCTCTCTTGATATATTGTATTTACTTTGCCACCATGGCCTTCTTTTTGCCTTTACCTCCCTTATCTCACCTCATTTGCTCACATCGTATATAGACTTGTTTCTACTGTATTATTGACTGTATGTTTGTTTTACTCCATGTGTAACTCTGTGTCGTTGTATGTGTCGAACTGCTTTGCTTTATCTTGGCCAGGTCACAATTATAAATGAGAACTTGTTCTCAACTAGCCTACCTGGTTAAATAAAGGTTAAATAAAAAATAAATAAAATGGACAGAGACCAGCCACCAAAATTAGCCAATAGTGTTTATTCTTGAAAGCTCTGGTCAGAATACCATTTACATTGGTTTATATACCTCACATTTCATCATAAATGTCCCTCCTCCTCTCAGATACAATGGCAATATAGTTCACAAGCCTTCTCACATTGTCTGCCACCTGTTAAACAATCTACTACAAGCCCAAGGACTCTCCCCTCCCTGGGTGGGGACAGAATGTCCTGTAAGGAACACCGTTTTCCAGCCGGTCTGACGATAGCTCCATTCGTTTCTAACAAGGAACAGAAAGTCCTTGTTCTAATTCTTGACTAAAACTACACACATTATATTCAGTATTATGATTATAATAAGATTCATACATTCATACAGTAACAGAGTAGTATTCTGTTTAGTTATAGTTCTAAGTTAAATGTATACATAATTTAGTCATTATTCATAAAAATCCCATAACAGCGTGTGTGTATGTGTGTGTATATTTGTGGTGGTTTACCCAGACACAATGACCAGAATAGCTGCCCAGTAGTTAACCAATGCCATTCCCATATCTGTGTTTGATATGTCACAGTGGTTGACTTGGGCAGGAGCTGAGTACCAGCACCGCTGATATGTCACAGTGGTTGACTTGGGCAGGAGCTGAGTACCAGCACCTCTTATATGTCACAGTGGTTGACTTGGGCAGGAGCTGAGTACCAGCACCTCTGATATGTCACAGTGGTTGACTTGGGCAGGAGCTGAGTACCAGCACCTCTGATATGTCACAGTGGTTGACTTGTTTCAGAAGCACAACTATCATACCCCCAAAACACACAAACCTCTCACCATTACAATTGCATCATATTTTTTGGGGGGTGGGGGGGGGGGATATTTATGTAACTTCTCACTCATCATTATTCATGATTCATTCGGATTATTCGTAATCATGGTAGCATCCACATTCATCTAGAAGTGATTAGAAACATATTCTATTCTTATTTACAGTAAAAGTGACTCCAAAATGACACTACATTCTTTACCACCATTTTTCACGAGTTAGTGTATTTAGTTTTTTCTGCCATTCATTTTTCCAATAGCGGATTTTTAGAAACACTTAAAATAAGGGCTGTGTTTCGCGTAGCCTTACACTGGCGTGACGTTTAGACAACCGTGTAAATGTCTCTCGGACCAGGTTACTAAATAAGAACAAGAAGCGACACAGTCTGAGAGTAGGGAGAAAGCTAGCATAGGATTGTTCAAATTTTGCAACAAGTCTATGTTCAGATGTTTAAGTGTCAAGTTTAAATGTTGGATGTGCACAATCAGCCGGCAGATCCAAAGGTTAGGGGTCTAATTGGCCAGGGAGGGTAAGTGTTATGATTAGACATCGGGTTACAAAAACTGCTGGCTGTACAGGATATACACTGTCTAAAATGTTTTGTATGCTGTGCCCTTAATGTTTTAACACCGACACATACAGTAGACTTAAATACCAACACATACAGTAGGGTTAAATACCGACACATACAGTAGGCTTAAATACCAACACATACAGTAGGCTTAAATACCGACACTTACAGTAGGCTTAAATACCAACACATACAGTAGGCTTAAATACCGACACTTACAGTAGGCTTAAATATACTGTATTTGGCAGTTGGTTTAGTAGGCCTAAATATACTGTACTTGGCAGTTGGTTTAGTAGGCCTAAATATACTGTATTTGGCAGTTGGTTAAGTAGGCCTAAATATACTGTATTTGGCAGTTGGTTAAGTAGGCCTAAATATACTGTATTTGGCAGTTGGTTAAGTAGGCCTAAATATACTGTATTTGGCAGTTGTTTTAGTAGGCCTAAATATACTGTATTTGGCAGTTGGTTTAGTAGGCCTAAATGTACTGTATTTGGCAGTTGGTTTAGTAGGCCTAAATATACTGTATTTGGCAGTTGGTTTAGTAGGCCTAACTATACTGTATTTGGCAGTTGGTTTAGTAGGCCTAAATATACTGTATTTGGCAGTTGGTTTAGTAGGCCTAAATATACTGTATTTGGCAGTTGGTTTAGTAGGCCTAAATATACTGTATTTGGCAGTTGTTTTAGTAGGCCTAAATATACTGTATTTGGCAGTTGGTTTAGTAGGCCTAAATGTACTGTATTTGGCAGTTGGTTTAGTAGGCCTAAATATACTGTATTTGGCAGTTGGTTTAGTAGGCCTAAATATACTGTATTTGGCAGTTGGTTTAGTAGGCCTAAATATACTGTATTTGGCAGTTGGTTTAGTATGCCTAAATATACTGTATTTGGCAGTTGGTTTAGTAGGCCTAAATATACTGTATTTGGCAGTTGGTTTAGGAGGCCTAAATATACTGTATTTGGCAGTTGGTTTAGTAGGCCTAAATATACTGTATTTGGCAGTTGGTTTAGTAGGCCTAAATATACTGTATTTGGCAGTTGGTTTAGTAGGCCTAAATGTACTGTATTTGGCAGTTGGTTTAGTAGGCCTAAATATACTGTATTTGGCAGTTGGTTTAGTAGGCCATATTTCACACTGTCATCAATGTTTTTAACAATATCTCTAATCACATGCTTTTCTGTCTCTGGGATCTGTTTAGATTGTTCTTTGAGATCCTGACCCTGTCGTCCTCCCCCCATCGTAGATTACACATGTGTAACAGGCACTGCTCCTTACAATCATGCAGTTGCATTGCTCTTCCAAACGGCATACTTCTCTCAGCTCAGTGTGCCAGTTGTGCTTCCTGTTTCTATGTTGTACAAAGGAATGGTTGGACTGTTGCCGGGTCTGTCTGTGCTGAAGGTGGAAGAGACCTACAGGGATTTCCAAATGTTGGACAAACCACTGGTGGCCTTCTTTTCCCATCAACCCTGAAACTGATTGCGCAAAGATGTCATCACACCAACACCCTTCTTGACAAGCGCTCTCTAACTGAATATCCAATAGAGACAGAAAGCAAAAACATAATTTTATTAAATAGTTTGTATTTGTATGGCATCGTCTCCCAGGAATGATGTATTAATAATGTAGTGTCAGATTAACACTACCATAACCATTACCATCTAGCACTACCATAACCATTACCATCTAGCACTACCATAACCATTACCATCTAGCACTACCATAATTACCTCGCTCCGTCTCTGTAAACAGACCCATTCAGCCTACAGCTATCCTCTCAAAAGGTCTGCTTGTGACAGAACTTGTCATGGGTGCTCTGGGGGCTGGACCCTGTAACTTACATGCAGTGCAGCTATTACACCACTGCATTATGGCTCTCTGTCAGCCTGGCCAATAAAATCTTGCTCTAATTTTACTGGTGAGTTTTTCAACAACTAAATGGCCTCCTGTTCTATCATTGTGGATAAAGGTAAGTATCTCGTAGCTCATCTGGTACAACCCCTGTCCAGATGGTGTCATCTCTCTCATAGTTCTGACTCTTAAGGGATAACACTCCATTATTCACATGTAAAGCCCCCCACACTTGTTTGAAAGGCGTGAACTTTGGCTCCAATTGCAACTCCACAGGGAGCTCTGCTCTACCCTCTTTTTTCCATGTCTTTAACTGGGAGACCACTGTGTCTCTATCCTGTGCTAACAAAAGGAAAGCTGCATTTTTGGGTACTGTCTGGCTTGTCTGAGCTCCAACTACAGGCTCAATAGTGACATCCTGTTATGCTTTCGCCGTAAAGCCTTTTTGAATCTGACAAAGCGGCTGGATTAACAAGAAGTTAATCTTTTAACCATTGTATAACACTTGTATTTCATGAATGTTTATTATTACTATCCTGTAGTATGACACCAGACCTAAAAAGCTTCTAGCCTCTGTCTGTGACTCGGGGCTAGGCCATGATCTGACTTTCTCTGTCTGTGACTCGGGGCTAGGCCATGACCTGACTTTCTCTGTCTGTGACTTGGGGCTAGGCCATGACCTGACTGTCTCTGTCTGTGACTCGGGGCTAGGCCATGATCTGACTTTCTCTGTCTGTGACTCGGGGCTAGGCCATGACCTGACTTTCTCTGTCTGTGACTTGGGGCTAGGCCATGACCTGACTTTCTCTGTCTGTGACTTGGGGCTAGGCCATGATCTGACTTTCTCTGTCTGTGACTTGGGGCTAGGCCATGACCTGACTTTCTCTGTCTGTGACTTGGGGCTAGGCCATGATCTGACTTTCTCTGTCTGTGACTTGGGGCTAGGCCATGATCTGACTGTCTCTGTCTGTGACTCGGGGCTAGGCCATGATCTCACTTTCTCTGTTTTCATGGGGTCAGTGGTAGCTCACCTGTGACCTGAACAAATGGCTTCACCTTAATTAAATCCTTAACTAAACTTAATTAAATGCTCCAATCTGCTGAAAACCTTGTCTAAACGCTTCACATGCTCTTGGAATGTATGACCAAACACTATGATGTCCTCTAAATACACCAAACATGTTGTCCACTGTAAATCAGCCAAAACCAGGTGCATGAGACGCTGGAAGCTGCTTGGAGAATTTCTCAAACCAAACCCCACGACCTGGAATTTGAAAAGCCCTCTCTTTGTCGTAGTTTTGCAACGATACTCTGGGTGCATCTCGATTTGTCAGTTCCCACTGAGCACCGGCAAGCAATTCCAAGGTCTCGTCGATCGTAGGAAGTGGATAAGCATCACTAACAGTGTTCTCGCTTAACCTTCTGTAATCCGCACAGTACCTTATTGAGCGGCCCTTCTTTCTTACTAACACCACTGGTGCTGGCCATGAACTGCTGGATGGGTTAACTACTCCGCCTTTCTAACATGTCCTGCAAATGCTTGTCAAACTCTGCTTGCAAATGAACAGGCACCCTCCTCAACGCCTGTTTGATAGGCCTGGTGTCCCCTGTGTCAATCCTATGATGGACTAGTTTTGTGCAACCCACACTCCCACATACCTCCCCATCATTTCCTTTACAGCTCTCAGCTGCAATCTACAGTTGAAGTTGGAAGTTTACATACACCTTAGCCAAATACATTTAAACTCAGTTTTTCACAATTCCTGACATTTAATCCGGGTAGAAATTCCATGTCTTAGGTCAGTCAGGATCACCACTTTATTTTAAGAATGTGAAATGTCCGATTAATAGTAGAGAGAAGGATTTATTTCACCTTCTATTTCTTTCATCACATTCCCAGTTGGTCTGAAGTTTACATACACTATATTAGTATTTGGAAGCATTGCCTTTAAATTGTTTAACTTGGGTCAAACATTTCAGGTAGCCTTCCACAAGCTTCCCACAATAAGTTGGGTAAATTTTGGCCTATTCCTCCTGACAGAGCTGGTGCCTCCTTGCTCGCACACGCTTTTCCAGTTCTGCCCACAAAGTGTCTATAGGATTGAGGTCAGGGCTTTGTGATGGCTACTCCAATGCCTTGACTTTGTTGTCCTTAAGCCATTTTGCCCCAACTTTGGAAGTATGCTTGGGGTCATTGTCCATTTGGAAGGCCTATTTGTGACCAAGCTTTAACTTTCTGACTGATGTCTTGAGATATTGCTTCAATGTATCCACATCATTTTCCGTCCTCATGATGCCATCTATTTTGTGAAGTGCACCAGTCCATCCTGCAGCAAAGCACCCCCACCAAACGATGCTGCCACCCCCATGCTTTGCAGTTGGGATGGTGTTCTTCGGCTTGCAAGTCTCCCTCTTTTTCCTCCAAACATAACGATGGTCATTATGGCCAAACAGTTCTATTTTTGTTTCCTCAGACCAGAGGACATTTCTCCAAAAAGTACGGTCTTTGTCCCCATGTGCATTTTCAAACTGTAGCCTGGCTTTTTTATGGCAGTTTTGGAGCAGTTCCTTCTTCCTTGCTGAGCAGCCTTTCTGTTTATATCGATATAGGACTCGTTTTACTGTGGATATAGATACTTTTGTATCTGTTTCCTCCAGCATCTTCACAAGGTCATTTGCTGTTGTTCTGGGATTGATTTGCACTTTTCGCAGGGTACGTTAATCTCTAGGAGACAGAACGCGTCTCCTTTCTGAGCAGTATGATTGCTGCGTTGTCACGTTCTGACCTTAGTTCCTTTGTTATGTCTTTGTTTTAGTATGGTCAGGGAGTGAGTTGTGTGGGTTTGTCTATGTTCCGTTTTCTATGTTGTGTTTGCGTTTGGCCTGGTATGGTTCTCAATCAGAGGCAGGTGTCGTTAGTTGTCTCTGATTGAGAATCATACTTAGGTAGCCTTTTCACACGGAACTGTTTCGGTTGGTGTTTATTTTCTGTGTCTGTGTGTTCCACACGGAACTGTTTCGGTTGGTGTTTATTTTCTGTGTCTGTGTGTTTCACACGGAACTGTTTCGGTTGGTTATTTCACGTGTCGTTTATTGTTTTGTTTCAGTGTTCGCTTGTTTTAATAAAGAGCATGAACACGTACCACGCTGAGCATTGGTCCTCCGATCCTTACTACTCCTCCTCATCGTCGGAGGAGGAAGACAGCCGTTACATGCGTGGTCCCATGGTGTTTATACTTGTGTACTATTGTTTGTACAGATGAACGTGGTACCTTCAGGTGTTTGGAAATTGCTCCTAAGGATGAACCAGACATGTGGTGGTCTTGTGATACAGTGAATTATAAGTGAAATAATCTGTCTCTAAACAATTGTAGGAAAAATTACTTGTGTCATGCACAAGTATATGTCCTAACCGACTTGCCAAAACTATAGTTTGTTAACAAGAAATGTGTGGAGTGGTTGAAAAACAAGTTTTAATGACTCGAATCTAAGTGCATGTAAACTTCCGACTTTAACTGTATGTCCATCTCTTGCAATAACTGTTCTTCGTCCCACTTTGCTGTGATGGGAGAGTACAGCAACTGGCTAGAATCCTGTAGGCTAGCAATGATAATGTCTTCATTACCCTTCTCCCAGATAGAGAAACCCCACAGTTCAGTGCCCTCCCTCAGTAACTGTGATTCCGGAGTTACATTCATCACACAAACTGGCAGTTTCTCTTTCACTGAGATGTCAACGCTACATGCCAGCAACAGGTTGCTCTTGTCAAATATTTCAACACCCTCAGTTTTGTCATTGTTTACTGTCCCCTCAACTTTACCAGTTCTAAACATTTCACTTCCTGAGGGAATAATCGTGTCATTAATCACCACCACTTTACACCCTCCCCCTGCCCCTCCCCTGAAAATCAACGGAATCTGCTTCCCCAAAACACAACATGTTTTTCTTTCTCAAATAGTACAACCCTGTATTTTACTAGGAAGTTTGTCCCTGTCGGTGCACCCTGGTTTGCGTCGCTAGCGACCTACAAAATCCCAGGTTAGATTCAAACTGTCAATGTTCATGACTGTGGAACAGCTCCCCAGAACTGAGAGAAACTGTCCATTTGCTACTTTAACTGTCCTGTGCTATGGTTGCAGTGTGCGTTGGGGTGTCAGTGTAAGTATGTGTGAGTACGTGGTTAGAGTCCAGTGTGTGTGTGCATAGAGTCAATGCAAGAGAGTTAGTGCAAAAAAAGAGTCCGGGTAGCCATTCAATGAGCTAATTAGCGGTCTTGTTATGCAGTCTTATTGCTTGGGGGTAAAAGCTTTTCACGGTCCTGTTGGTTCCAGACTTGGTACTGCTCCCGTACAGCAAGCAGAGAGAACAGTCTATGGTAGTATATGTTGATGTTGGTCAAAGAAGCCATGGATTGGCAAGAAGAGAGGAGATGGAATGCAGCTATCAGTAACTGGACTTGGAATGGATGGAGTTGGCCCGAACTGCAGGCAATTATTGAGAGTAGAGTTTATTTAACAGGGTGTGTGTATTCCAATGGCCCAACAGAGGGCGACAATGTCACACAATACCTTTTACCCTGGAGCAGGGTTCCCCAAACTCGGTCCTGGGTGCACATTTTGGTTTTTGCCATAGTACAACACCACTGATTTAAACAACCAGCTCATGAAGCTTTGATGATTTTAATCAGCTGTGTAGTGCTAGGGGCAAAAACCAAAAAGGTGCACCCAGGTGGGGCCCCAGGACCAAGTTTGAGAAACCGCGCTCCGGGGGACAGGATTAATTTCATGTACCCAATCCAAAAATTACCCACAGTCCTATACAGCTTTGGGGTTACCAGATCTGAAAGGACCAGATAAGTGGAAGAAATATGTTATGTTTGGTGATGGCTAATCTAAGCCTCCCAATTAATAATAACTGTAATGGGCTCCCAAGTGGCACAGCGGCACTGCATCTCAGTGTAAGATGTGTTGCTACAGTCCCTGGTTCAAATCCAGGCTGTGTCACATCTGGCTGTGATTGGGAGTCCCATAGGGTGGGGCACAATTGGCCCAGCATCGGCTGGGGTAGGTTGTAATTGTAAGTAAGAATTTGTTCTTAACTGACTTGCCTAGTTAAATAAAAACCTGAGGGATTGGGTTGCATAAATACATTGGATTTTAGAAGGCAGATTGTAACTTGTTTTTGTTGTTGACTGTGTACTGGAAACACAATTAAAGATTAGTGTATGTTTTCAGTAACTACAAAGGATGGTGATGGATGGATTGATGCTTTACTGTAATAAAGAGGATAGTACGATATCTTCTGTGACTTTGGAGAGCAATAGAAAATGAGAAAAATAATAACTAAGTTATTTTGCTCAAGTTTAATAACATCAACATACTTGATCCATTTTCTCTCTCACGTTCAGCAGTGCCTCTGTTATCTTCCTATTGATCCACTGAATATTACTGTGTGTGTTCCTGTGTTTTTGTTTATGTTCTTTCGCAGCACATAATGTTGGTCTACATTAACAGTGTGTGTAGTGTCCAGTACATAATGTTGGTCTACATTAACAGTGTGTGTAGTGTCCAGTACATAATATTGGTCTACATTAACAGTGTGTGTAGTCTCCAGTACATAATGTTGGTCTACATTAACAGTGTGTGTAGTCTCCAGTACATAATGTTGGTCTACATTAACAGTGTGTGTAGTGTCCAGTACATAATGTTGGTCTACATTAACAGTGTGTGTAGTGTCCAGTACATAATATTGGTCTACATTAACAGTGTGTGTAGTCTCCAGTACATAATGTTGGTCTACATTAACAGTGTGTGTAGTCTCCAGTACATAATGTTGGTCTACATTAACAGTGTGTGTAGAGTCCAGTACATAATGTTGGTCTATATTAACAGTGTGTAGTGTCCAGTACATAAAGTTGGTCTATATTAACAGTGTGTGTAGAGTCCAGTACATAATGTTGGTCTACATTAACAGTGTGTGTAGTGTCCAGTACATAATGTTGGTCTACAACAGGCCTGGGCAAAGGCCGGACCGAAGGCTGTATGCGGCACGCAACCTGATTCAATACGGCCCGCGGAATCATGCTCAGATCACATAAAGAATTTGCGATAGTAAAGTTTTGGAAAATGTATTTGCTATTAAAATTAAAAGCCCAATTAATATTCTCCTTTGTGTAATGATTTAACTCCCACCGCTTGGGGGACATTTATTTTGAAGGTGCCTTGCAAAATAATTCATTCCCCTTGGTGTTTTTCCTATTTTGTTGCAATACAACCTGTAATTTAATTGGGGTTTTATTTGGATTTCATGTAATGGACAAAATAGTCCAAATTGGTGAATTGAAATGAATAAAATAACTTGTTTAAAAAAATTCTACAAAATAAAAAACGGAAAAGTGGTGCTTGCATATGTGTTCACCCCCTTTGCTATGAAACCCCTCCCCTTTGTTATGAAACCCCTCCCCTTTGCTATGAAACCGCTAAATAAGATCTGGTGCAACCAATTACCTTCAGAAGTCACATAATTAGTTAAATAAAGTCCACCTGAGTGCAATCTAAGTGTCACATGATCTGTCACATGATCTCAGTATATATACACCTGTTCTGAAAGGCCCCAGAGTCTGCAACACCACTAAGTATGGGGCACCACCAAGCAAGCGGCACTACGAAGACCAAGGAGTCTCCAAACAGGTCAGGGACAAAGTTGTGGAGAAGTACAGATCAGGGTTGGTTATTAAAAAATATATGAAACATTGAACATCCCACAGAGCACCATTAAATCCATTATTTAAAAAATGGAAAGTATATGGCACCACAACAAACCTGCCAAGAGTTGGCCGCCCACCAAGACTCACGGAACAGGCAAGGAGGGCATTAATAAGAGAGGCAACAAAGAGACCAAAGATAACCCTGAAGGAGCTGCAAAGCTCCACAGCAAAGATTGGAGTATCCATAAGCCATACACTCCACAGAGTTGGGCTTTTCGGAAGAGTGGCCAGAAAAAAATAAGCAAACATGTTTGTTGTTTGCCAAAAGGCATGTGGGAGACTCCCATATGGAAGAAGGTACTCTGGTCAGATGAGACTAAAATGTAGCTTTTTGGTCATCAAGGAAAACGCTATTTCTGGCGCAAACCCAACACCTCTCATCACCCCGAGAGCACCATCCCACAGTGAAGCATGGTGGTGGCAGCATCATGCTGTGGGGATCTTTTTCATCGGCAGGGACTGGGAAACTGGTCAGAATTGAAGGAATGATAGATGGCGCTAAATTTTATTTTTTTATTTCACCTTTATTTAACCATGTAGGCCAGTTGAGAACAAGTTCTCATTTACAACTGCGACCTGGCCAAGATAAAGCATAGCAGTGTGACAAAAACAACAACACAGAGTTACACATAATCAAACGTACAGTCAATAACACAAAGGAAAAGAGAAATAGAAAGATCTGTGTACTGTGTGTGCAAATGTAGAAGAGTAGGGAGGTAAGCAATAAATAGACCATAGAGGTGAAAAATAATTGCAACTTAGTATTTATACTGTAGTGGTATATGTGCAGTTGATGATGTGCAAGTAAAGATACTGGGGTGCCAAAGAGCAAGAGGGTAAGTAATAATATAGGGATGAGGAATACAGGGAAATTCTTGTGGGAAACCTGTTTCAGTCTTCCAGAGATTTGAGACTGGGACAGAGGGTAACCTTCCAGCAGGACAATGACCCTAAGCATACTGCTAAAGCAACACTCAAGTGGTTTAAGGGGAAACATTTAAATGTCTTGGAATGGCCTAGTCAAAGCCCAGATCTCAATCCAATTGAGAATATGTGGTATGACTTAAAGATTGCTGTACACCAGCGGAACCCATCCAACTTGAAGGATCTAGAGCAGTTTTGCCTTGAAGAATGGGCGAAAATCCCGGTGGCTAGATGTGCCAAGCTTATAGAGACATACCCAAGAGACTTACAGCTGTAATTGCTGCAAAAGGTGGCTCTACAAAGTATTGACTTTGGGGGGGGTGAATAGTTAAGCACGCTCAAGTTTCCATTTTATTGTCTTATTTCTTGTTTGTTTCACAATAAAAAATATTTTGTATCTTCAAAGTGGTAGGCATGTTGTGTAAATCAAATTTTACAAACCTCCCAAAAATCCATTTTAATTCCAGGTTGTAAGGCAAGAAAATACGGAAAATGCCAAGGGGGTGAATACTTTCGCCAGCCACTGTATAAGTAACAACTTCACGAGGACGGACAGAGACTGATAGGCTGAGTTGTTCAAAGATTTAAAAGAAAAGGAAAGTAGACAACGAATGTAGGGTGTTTTACCCTTGTTGCACCTCAGATGTACAGCCTTGTCACAGCCTTCAAGGGAAAATTACTCCTCCAGACCCGCCAAGTAGAAGCAAACAATCTCACCCACTTTCCGACACTACAGGTGTGTTATCTGTCAGATGTTTTGAGGATTTTCAAAGTGAATTCAAAGTGTTGGAAAATGACATGCTGTTGGTTTCCTCTCCTTTCACCTTCAATATGGATAACGCTCCCACTGACCTGCAACTTGAGCTTATCGACCTTCAGTCTGATGCAGTGGTTGGAGAAATATTTAAAACAATGTCACTGATGAGGTTCTATGCCTCTCTCAATGAACAAAACTTTCCAAAGATTAAGAGTCATGCTCAGAAGATGTTTGTACTGTTTGGGTCAACCTATGTATGTGAACAGACATTTTCAGTGATGAAATGTAACAAGTCAAGGCACAGATCATCTCTTACTGACTCTCACCTCTCAGCAATCCTGCGCATAGCGATATCAGAAACTATACCTGACTTCACTGCTCTAGTCAATGCCCATCAGAGACTTCACTCCTCACACTGATTTGAGTAGTTTATATGTAATGTTGAGCTCTCTCTCTCTTTCTTGTATTTTTGTGCATACCTGTTAACAAGAGTTCTGTCCATGGTGTTGAATGCACAGTGTCCTTTTCCCTCTGTGTAGTTCATTGCATGTTTCATAATGAAAATACCTCCCAAAAGGAGAACACGGATGTGGTTTATTTCTGTGTATGTTAAACAAGTAAAATAAGTAGCCTATCTGGACGTGATTTACAGTAGATATATCTGTCAACACAGTCATAGACATCATGTATAATCCTGTAATATGATTCTGGCCCACGATGGCAAAAATGTATTCTAATGTGGCCCTCCATGGAAAAGAATTGCCTAAGCCTGGTCTACAATAACAGTGTGTAGTGTCCAGTACATAATGTTGGTCTATATTAACAGTGTGTGTAGTGTCCAGTACATAAAGTTGGTCTATATTAACAGTGTGTGTAGAGTCCAGTACATAATATTGGTCTACAATAAGTGTGTGGTGTCCAGTCCAGAATGTCCAGTACATAATATTGGTCTATATTAACAGTGTGTAGTGTCCAGTACATAAAGTTGGTCTACAATAAGTGTGTGGTGTCCAGTCCAGAATGTTGGTCTATATTAACAGTGTGTAGTGTCCAGTACATAAAGTTGGTCTATATTAACAATGTGTGTAGAGTCCAGTACATAATATTGGTCTACAATAACAGTGTGTGTAGTGTCCAGTACATAATGTTGGTCTATATTAACAGTGTGTAGTGTCCAGTACATAATATTGGTCTATGTTAACAGTGTGTAGTGTCCAGTACATAAAGTTGGTCTATATTAACAGTGTGTGTAGAGTCCAGTACATAATGTTGGTCTATATTAACAGTGTGTGGTATCCAGTACATAATATTGGTCTACAATAAGTGTGTGGTGTCCAGTACATAATGTTGGTCTATATTAACAGTGTGTAGTGTCCAGTACATAATGTTTGTCTATATTAACAGTGTGTGGTGTCCAGTACATAATGTTGGTGTACATTAACAGTGTGTGTAGTGTACTGTATCTATACACACAACTCTCGACACATCAACTTTTTACCTTGCATGGTTCACCACTAGTACAGGTAATCTTCATGTCTAATATAAAGACCTGAAATGCGCTAAATGATTAAAACAACGTAGGATATTCCTTCCAACCATACTTTACCCAGCAGCAACAGGTCAAACTGATCATGTTGTGTCTTGCACCATTCTAAAGAGCATCAGACAGTGAACAGAAAGATGTGAAGTAATCATCCGTCCTTATAGCTCATTGGTCAACACCATAGTGCCCAGAAATCTCATCACTAAGCTAAGGATCCTGGAACTAAACACCTCCCTCTGCAACTGGATGCTGGACTTCCTGAGGGGCTGCCCCCAGGTGGTAAGGTGGTACATTTGCTGACGACACAACAGTGGCAGGCCTGATCACCGACAACAATGAGACAGCCTATAGGGAGGAGGTCAAAGACCTGGCAGTGTGGTGCCACGACAACAACCTCTCTCTCAATGTGATCAAGACAAAGGAGCTGATCGTTGAACTATAGGAAAAGGAGGGCCAAACAAGCCCCACATTCACATTGACGGGGCTGGTGGAGCGGGTCGAGAGTTTCAAGTTCCTTGGTGTCCGCATCACCAACAAACTATCAGGATCCAAACACACCAACACAGTCGTGAAGAGGGTACGACAACACCTTTTCCCCCTCAGGAGACTGAAAGGATTTGGCATGGGTCACCAGATCCTCAAAAAGTTCTACAGCTGCACCCTCTGTTACGGTGCGTGAATGAGGACCCAAAAGCGAATCAACTTAAACAGAGCTTCTTTAATTACCAAACATAGGTAGGCTCCGATGGACCGGCAGATTCTGACAGGACAGGACAAGGTTACAGCAAACATGATGACAGTCTGGTTCAGGCATGAATGACACAAACAAACAAGAATCCGACAAGGACAGGAGCAGAAACAGAGAGAGATATAGGGACCTAATCAGAGGGAAAAAGGGAACAGGTGGGGAACGGGGTGAATGGGTAGTTAGAGGAGACAAGGGACAGCTGGGGGAAAGCGGGGGAGAAAAGGTAACCTAACACGACCAGCAGAGGGAGACAGGGTGAAGGGAAAGGACAGAGACAAGACAACATGACAGTACATGACAGTACCCCCCCACTCACCGAGCGCCTCCTGGCGCACTCGAGGAGGAAACCTGGCGGCAACGGAGGAAATCATCAATCAGCGCACGGTCCAGCACGTCCCGAGAGGGAACCCAACTCCTCTCCTCAGGACCGTACCCCTCCCAGTCAACTAGGTACTGATGACCACGGCCCCGAGGACGCATGTCCAAGATTTTACGGACCCTGTAGATAGGTGCGCCCTCGACAAGGATGGGGGGGGGGGGGGGGGGAAGACGAGCGGGGGCGCGAAGAACGGGCTTAACACAGGAGACATGGAAGACCGGGTGGACGCGACGAAGATATCGCGGAAGAAGAAGTCGCACTGCGACAGGATTAATGACCTGAGAGATACGGAATGGACCAATGAACCGCGGGGTCAACTTGCGAGAAGCCGTCTTAAGGGGAAGGTTCTGAGTGGAGAGCCAAACTCTCTGACCGCGACAATATCTAGGGCTCTTCGTTCTACGCTTATTAGCAGCTCTCACAGTCTGCGCCCTATAACGGCAAAGTGCAGACCTGACCCTCTTCCAGGTGCGCTCGCAACGTTGGACAAAAGCCTGAGCGGAGGGGACGCTGGACTCGGCGAACTGAGATGAGAACAACGGAGGCTGGTACCCGAGGCTACTCTGAAAAGGAGATAGCCCGGTCGCAGACGAAGGAAGCGAGTTGTGGGCGTATTCTGCCCAGGGGAGCTGTTCTGACCAAGACGCAGGGTTGCGAAAAGAAAGACTGCGTAAGATGCGACCAATAGTCTGATTGGCCCGTTCTGCTTGACCGTTAGACTGGGGGTGAAAGCCGGAAGAGAGACTGACGGAAGCCCCAATCAAACGGCAAAACTCCCTCCAAAATTGAGACGTGAATTGCGGACCTCTGTCCGAAACGACGTCTGACGGAAGGCCATGAATTCTGAAAACATTCTCGATGATGATTTGTGCCGTCTCTTTAGCAGAAGGAAGCTTAGCAAGGGGAATGAAATGAGCCGCCTTAGAGAACCTATCGACAACCGTAAGAATAACAGTCTTCCCCGCTGACGAAGGCAGTCCGGTGACAAAATCTAAGGCGATGTGAGACCACGGTCGAGAGGGAATAGGAAGCGGCCTGAGACGGCCGGCAGGAGGAGAGTTACCGGACTTAGTCTGCGCGCAGACTGAACAAGCAGCCACGAAACGACGCGTGTCATGCTCCCGGGTGGGCCACCAGAAACGCTGGCGAATGGAAGCAAGCGTACCCCGAACGCCAGGGTGGCCGGCTAACTTGGCAGTGAGCCCACTGAAGAACGGCCAGACGAGTAGGAACGGGAACGAAAAGAAGGTTCCTAGGACAAGCGCGCGGCGACGGAGTTTGAGAGAGTGCTTGCTTTACCTGCCTCTCAATTCCCCAGACAGTCAACCCGACAACACGCCCCTCAGGGAGAATCCCCTCGGGGTCAGTGGAGGCTACTGAAGAACTGAAGAGACGAGACAAAGCATCAGGCTTGGTGTTCTTAGAGCCCGGACGATAAGAAATCACGAACTCGAAACGAGCGAAAAACAGCGCCCAACGCGCCTGACGCGCATTAAGTCGTTTGGCAGAACGGATGTACTCAAGGTTCCTATGGTCAGTCCAAACGACAAAAGGAACGGTCGCCCCCTCCAACCACTGTCGCCATTCGCCTAGGGCTAACCGGATGGCGAGCAGTTCGCGGTTACCCACATCATAGTTACGTTCCGACGGCGACAGGCGATGAGAAAAATACGCGCATGGGTGGACCTTGTCGTCAGAGAGGGAGCGCTGAGAAAGGATGGCTCCCACTCCCACCTCTGACGCGTCAACCTCGACAACGAACTGTCTAGAGACGTCAGGTGTAACAAGGATAGGAGCGGATGTAAAACGATTCTTGAGGAGATCAAAAGCTCCCTGGGCGGAAACGGACCACTTAAAGCACGTCTTGACAGAAGTAAGGGCTGTGAGAGGAGCTGCCACCTGACCGAAATTACGGATGAAACGACGATAGAAGTTCGCGAAGCCGAGAAAGCGCTGCAGCTCGACGCGTGACTTAGGGACGGGCCAATCAATGACAGCTTGGACCTTAGCGGGATCCATCTTAATGCCTTCAGCGGAAATAACAGAACCGAGAAATGTGACGGAGGAGGCATGAAACGTGCACTTCTCAGCCTTCACAAAAAGACAATTCTCTAAAAGGCGCTGGAGGACACGTCGAACGTGCTGAACATGAATCTGGAGTGACGGTGAAAAAATCAGGATATCGTCAAGGTAAACGAAAACAAAGATGTTCAGCATGTCTCTCAGGACATCATTGACTAATGCCTGAAAGACAGCTGGAGCGTTGGCGAGGCCGAAAGGAAGAACCCGGTATTCAAAGTGCCCTAACGGAGTGTTAAACGCCGTCTTCCACTCGTCCCCCTCCCTGATGCGCACGAGATGGTAAGCGTTACGAAGGTCCAACTTAGTGAAAAACCTGGCTCCCTGCAGGATCTCGAAGGCTGAAGACATAAGAGGAAGCGGATAACGATTCTTCACTGTTATGTCATTCAGCCCTCGATAATCTATGCAGGGGCGCAGAGACCCGTCCTTCTTCTTGACAAAAAAAAAACCCCGCTCCGGCGGGAGAGGAGGAGGGGACTATGGTACCGGCGTCAAGAGCTACAGACAAATAATCTTCGAGAGCCTTACGTTCGGGAGCCGACAGAGAGTATAGTCTACCCCGGGGGGGGGTGGTTCCCGGAAGGAGATCAATACTACAATCATACGACCGGTGTGGAGGAAGAGAAGTGGCCCTGGACCGACTGAACACCGTGCGCAGATCGTGATATTCCTCCGGCACCCCTGTCAAATCACCAGGCTCCTCCTGTGAAGAAGAGACAGAGGAAACAGGAGGGATAGCAGACATTAAACATTTCACATGACAAGAGACGTTCCAGGAGAGGATAGAATTACTAGACCAATTAATGGAAGGATTATGACAAACTAGCCAGGGATGGCCCAAAACAACAGGTGTAAAAGGTGAACGAAAAATTAAAAAAGAAATGGTTTCACTATGATTACCAGAAACAGTGAGGGTTAAAGGTAGCGTCTCACGCTGAATCCTGGGGAGAGGACTACCATCCAGGGCGAACAAGGCCGTGGGCTCCTTTAACTGTCTGAGAGGAATGTCATGTTCCCGAGCCCAGGTCTCGTCCATAAAACAGCCCTCCGCCCCAGAGTCTATTAAGGCACTGCAGGAAGCTGACGAACCGGTCCAGCGTAGATGGACCGACAAGGTAGTGCAGGATCTTGAAGGAGAGACAGGAGTAGTAGCGCTCACCAGTAGCCCTCCGCTTACTGACGAGCTCTGGCCTTTTACTGGACATGAAGTGACAAAATGACCAGCGGAACCGCAATAGAGACAGAGGCGGTTGGTGATTCTCCGTTCCCTCTCCTTAGTCGAGATGCGGATACCTCCCAGCTGCATGGGCTCAGCACCCGAGCCGGCAGAGGAAGATGGTAGTGATGCGGAGAGGGAGGCGACGGAGAGCGCAAGCTCCTTTCCACGAGCTCGGTGACGAAGATCAACCCGTCGCTCAATGCGAATAGCGAGTTCAATCAAGGAATCCACGCTGGAAGGAACCTCCCGGGAGAGAATCTCATCCTTTACCTCTGCGCGGAAACCCTCCAGAAGACGAGCGAGCAAGGCCGGCTCGTTCCAGCCACTGGAGACAGCAAGAGTACGAAACTCAATAGAGTAGTCTGTTATGGATCGATTGCCTTGACATAGGGAAGACAGGGCCCTGGAAGCCTCCTCCCCAAAAACAGATCGATCAAAAACCCGTATCATCTCCTCCTTAAAGTCTTGATACTGGTTAATACACTCAGCCCTTGCCTCCCAGATTGCCGTGCCCCACTCACGAGCCCGTCCAATAAGGAGAGATATGACGTAGGCGACACGAGCAGTGCTCCTGGAGTAAGTGTAGGGCTGGAGAGAAAACACAATATCACACTGGGTGAGGAACGAGCGGCATTCAGTGGGCTCCCCAGAGTAACACGGCGGGTTATTGATTCTGGGCTCCGGAGATTCGAAAGCCCTGGAAGTGGCCGGTGGATCGAGGCGGAGATGGTGAACCTGTTCTGTGAGGTTGGAGACTTGGGTGGCCAGGGTCTCAACGGCATGTCGAGCAGCAGACAATTCCTGCTTGTGTCTGCCTAGCATCGCTCCCTGGATCTCGACGGCTGAGTGGAGAGGATCCGAAGTCGCTGGGTCCATTCTTGGTCGGATTCTTCTGTTACGGTGCGTGAATGAGGACCCAAAAGCGAATCAACTTAAACAGAGCTTCTTTAATTACCAAACATAGGTAGGCTCCGATGGACCGGCAGATTCTGACAGGACAGGACAAGGTTACAGCAAACATGATGACAGTCTGGTTCAGGCATGAATGACACAAACAAACAAGAATCCGACAAGGACAGGAGCAGAAACAGAGAGAGATATAGGGACCTAATCAGAGGGAAAAAGGGAACAGGTGGGGAACGGGGTGAATGGGTAGTTAGAGGAGACAAGGGACAGCTGGGGGAAAGCGGGGGAGAAAAGGTAACCTAACACGACCAGCAGAGGGAGACAGGGTGAAGGGAAAGGACAGAGACAAGACAACATGACAGTACATGACACCCTCGAGAGCGCTGTGACAGATTGCGTCACCGCCTGCTATGACAACTGCTTAGGATCTGACCGTAAGGCGCTACAAAGACTCCAGCCACCCTAGTCATAGACTGTTCTTTCTGCTACCGCATGGCAAGCGGTACCGGAGCGCCAAGTTTATGTGCAAAAGGCTCATCAACAGCTTCCACCCGCAACCTATAAGACTGCTGAACAATTAATCAAATGGCCACCTCTACTACTTGCATTGACCCCCCCCCCCCCCCTTTGTTTTTGCACTTCTGCTACTCGCTGTTTATTATTATCTATTCATAGTAACATTACCCCTACCTACATGTACAAACTACCTCAACCCACCTGTACCCTGCACATTGACTTGCTAGCAGTGTATAGTATATATAGTATATAGCCTCTTTATTTAACATTACCCCTACCTACATGTACAAACTACCTCAACCCACCTGTACCCTGCACATTGACTTGCTAGCAGTGTATAGTATATATAGTATATAGCCTCTTTATTTAACATTACCCCTACCTACATGTACAAACTACCTCAACCCACCTGTACCCTGCACATTGACTTGCTAGCAGTATATAGTATATATAGTATATAGCCTCTTTATTTAACATTACCCCTACCTACATGTACAAACTACCTCAACCCACCTGTACCCTGCACATTGACTTGCTAGCAGTGTATAGTATATATAGTATATAGCCTCTTTATTTAACATTACCCCTACCTACATGTACAAACTACCTCAACCCACCTGTACCCTGTACATTGACTTGCTAGCAGTGTATAGTATATATAGTATATAGCCTCTTTATTTAACATTACCCCTACCTACATGTACAAACTACCTCAACCCACCTGTACCCTGCACATTGACTTGCTAGCAGTGTATAGTATATATAGTATATAGCCTCTTTATTTAACATTACCCCTACCTACATGTACAAACTACCTCAACCCACCTGTACCCTGCACATTGACTTGCTAGCAGTGTATAGTATATATAGTATATAGCCTCTTTATTTAACATTACCCCTACCTACATGTACAAACTACCTCAACCCACCTGTACCCTGCACATTGACTTGCTAGCAGTGTATAGTATATATAGTATATAGCCTCTTTATTGACATGTCGTTTTAGTGTGTTCTTTTTTATTTTTTACTTTACTTCATTCAGTAAATATTTTCTTAATATTACTTCTTAACTGCATTGTAGGTTAAGGGCTTGTAAGTAATCATTTCACGGTAAGATCTGGCTAGACCTCTTGTATTCACTGCGTGCGACAAATACAATTAGATTAGATTTTATTTTATTCGATTTTATTAGATTTGACAAATGCATTTCTTTTTGTTATAGAAACCTAGGGCTGTGCGTGATCAAACCATGATTTGTATTATTACCACTGTTTTTGAGAAAAGTAAAGGTGTGTGTGTGTGTGTGTGTGTGTGTGTGTGTGTGTGTGTGTGTGTGATGAGGAAGACACACACAGAGAGGAGACAGGCAGAAACAAAAGGACTGTTTATTAGGTTGACGTGTGAGGCAGCCAGTCGCTCTGTCAGCCATGATCTGCCTTAACAAATCAAACCAGCAATTTGTTTTCCTAGAGGACGGCACAGTTAGAGGCCATAGCTACGAACAAAGGTGTGTGTGTGTGTGTGTGTGTGTGTGTGTGTGTGTGTGTGTGATCTCTTTCTCGACAGGATTTCGAAGCACTTCAGGCATCACTTCTGTGGGACTCTGAGGTCTTTTGTTTAGTCCATCATTATCTTAACACCATTCTGCTCGATTCTAAAATGGATTCCTCTCCACATACCTTAGTCTGGTAGATAGACACAGTACCTGACTCCTGATAAATCCAATGGTTTGGGACTGTCTTAAATGCACTAAAGTGGTAACATGCACAAATCCAGAGTAAGTCAAAAGAATGTATTTGAATTGTGAGCAGCACAAGCTGTAACACACAGATTCCATTCTCAAAGTATCTAAATATTGAAATTACGTAATTAGTGAAGTACTTAATGATAGCAAATGATGTGTCAGTAATCATAAACTCTGGCACGATAATAATATCAATAGTTTCAACAATAACAACCACCAAATCATCAGTTTCACAGAGCATTGACAGACCATTTTTCAGTCCATATACCACTGCGCACAATGGTTTCCCCATCACTGTATCTCCCAAACATAGTGTGTAGCTATCCCAACAACAGAATGTCCCTCTGGAAACTCCACTTTTGCACTCTGATGCATTTTGCGTTATAGTCCTCCGGTCTATGGCCAAAGCAGTCATCGTGTAAGAGTCTGTTCTCTGAGAGTACATCAGCTGGTGATATGGCCTGCCAGGGTTCATCATGTTTCACACAGATACAGTTGAAGTCGGAAGTTCACTTACATTTAGGTTCCAGTCATTAAAACTTGTTTTTCAACCACTCCACAAATGTCTTGTTAACAAACTATAGTTTTGGAAAGTCGGTTGGGACACCACCTTTGTGCATGACACAAGTAATTTTTCCAACATTTGTTTACAGACAGATTATTTCACTTAGTTAAGCACAGTCATGACACATGTATCTCATAGGATACACAGCCTGCTCTGTCCCATGCTGCTTTTATTTATGCATGTTGTGCTGTTGGGTTTTATGACGTAGCCGCCATACGTTTATAGATGTAATTAGTGGTGAGAGTGGGGAGACGGTGTGTGTAATTAGAGAGGTGATGAGTGATTGAATACGAGCGTATGCATATGCATATGTGTTGTTGTTGCTTGTAATGAGTGTTGAGAGTTTGGCTGAAACCGAAAAAGCAGTTAATTGTTTTTGGGTCTGAACACATGAGGGAGAAGACAGTGTTCTATAGGATTCTGGGAAATGTCATCTACCCTCGATGGATTAGCAGAACTAACTCCTTCAGGGAGCCTTGAGGAGCCGAGTGTTCTCTTGGTTCCAGACACACAGAATTTGGGAACAGGGTTCCTAATGAGTCTCAGTTTGGGGACTGAGCTACTGGATGAGGAGAGGAGCTCAGGTGAGTCTTGGTCCAGACTGATAAGTGGTATATTTAGAGGACTGACAAAGCAGTTTGACAAAGAGTCAAGAAGAATGAAGGATCTCATGACTGACTTCTCAGTCAGGTCTAGAAACACATGTAGAACCATGAAATGGTACATTCCTCCAGGTGGTGTATGAGGTGAGTTACTATGTAAAGCGCTTTTGAGTAGTTCAGTTAGTAGAAATGCGCTATATAAGTCCAATCCATTATTATTATTGGTTCAGAAATCTCCTGCCCTCCCTTCCCATTCTAAAAGGCAGATAGTCGTTGGGGCGCTGGAGTCCTCATCACAAACAGGCATGACGGTTCTAGATTCGTCCATGGGTCTAGCCTATACTCTCAGGCTCTAGAGTTCTATTGGGCTCTAAGGGTTCCACTACTTGCAAATGAAGGCCAGGGGAAGTTAAATCATCGTAATTTAATCATTACACAGGGACCAAAACACTGGCTCGGTCCATGGGTAGGGCCTGGACTTATAGGTTCTACAAAGGTGCAGGTTCTTCTAATTTACATGTTCTAGGATTCCGCTCTTCACAGCTGTCGACTCGCAGGTGCAGAAACTTTCTCAAGGAGACAGTTCTAGAGTTCTAGAGTTCTAGAGTTAAAAAAATTATTTTTCCCAGCTCAGCTGCACTCCTCACAGTTGCAGGCGAGGATGTAGCGGTAGGTTGCTGTGATGCGGCTCCCTCCGGCACAGCGGAGTCTCACAGCCTTCAGCTTGGAGGTGTGGGGCTTGCAGCAGAAACAGGTACTCTTGAAGGGCTGCTTCAACACCGAGCTGAAGGAGATGAGAGGGTCGGAGCGGGACGTGTGGCTGCAGTGGCCCTCGCACCGAGCTAGCAACACCATCTGGAGAGGAGGAAGGGAGGAGAGGGGAGGGGAGGGGAGGAGAGGAGAGGAGAGGAGAGGGGGGAGAGGAGCAGAGGAGAGAGAAGAAGAGGAGAGGGAGGGAGGAGAGGAGAGAGAAGGAGAGGAGAGGGAGGAGAGGGGAGGAAAGGAGAAAAAACATACATGAGCACTTCAAGGGAGTTTAGAAAACAATAAAGTTATGTTAAACTGTTCAAAGAGCTGTAGTCTATATACTGTAGTCTATATATTGTAGTCTATATACTGTAGTCTATATACTGTAGTCTATATATTGTAGTCTATATACTGTAGTCTATATACTGTAGTCTATATGCTGTAGTCTATATACTGTAGTCTATATAAGAGCTGTAGTCTATATACTGTAGTCTATATACTGTAGTCTATATACTGTAGTCTATATACTGTAGTCTATATACTGTAGTCTATATACTGTAGTCTATATAAGAGCTGTAGTCTATATACTGTAGTCTATATACTGTAGTCTATATACTGTAGTCTATATAAGAGCTGTAGTCTATATACTGTAGTCTATATACTGTAGTCTATATGCTGTAGTCTATATAAGAGCTGTAGTCTATATATTGTAGTCTATATACTGTAGTCTATATACTGTAGTCTATATACTGTAGTCTATATATTGTAGTCTATATACTGTAGTCTATATAAGAGCTGTAGTCTATATACTGTAGTCTATATGCTGTAGTCTATATACTGTAGTCTATATAAGAGCTGTAGTCTATATACTGTAGTCTATATACTGTAGTCTATATGCTGTAGTCTATATAAGAGCTGTAGTCTATATACTGTAGTCTATATAAGAGCTGTAGTCTATATACTGTAGTCTATATAAGAGCTGTAGTCTATATACTGTAGTCTATATAAGAGCTGTAGTCTATATGCTGTAGTCTATATAAGAGCTGTAGTCTATATACTGTAGTCTATATAAGAGCTGTAGTCTATATACTGTAGTCTATATAAGAGCTGTAGTCTATATACTGTAGTCTATATACTGTAGTCTATATACTGTAGTCTATATGCTGTAGTCTATATACTGTAGTCTATATAAGAGCTGTAGTCTATATACTGTAGTCTATATACTGTAGTCTATATGCTGTAGTCTATATAAGAGCTGTAGTCTATATACTGTAGTCTATATACTGTAGTCTATATGCTGTAGTCTATATAAGAGCTGTAGTCTATATACTGTAGTCTATATACTGTAGTCTATCTACTGTAGTCTATATGCTGTAGTCTATATACTGTAGTCTATATAAGAGCTGTAGTCTATATACTGTAGTCTATATAAGAGCTGTAGTCTATATACTGTAGTCTATATAAGAGCTGTAGTCTATATACTGTAGTCTATATAAGAGCTGTAGTCTATATACTGTAGTCTATATAAGAGCTGTAGTCTATATACTGTAGTCTATATACTGTAGTCTATATGCTGTAGTCTATATAAGAGCTGTAGTCTATATACTGTAGTCTATATAAGAGCTGTAGTCTATATACTGTAGTCTATATAAGAGCTGTAGTCTATATACTGTAGTCTATGTAAGAGCTGTAGTCTATATACTGTAGTCTATATAAGAGCTGTAGTCTATATACTGTAGTCTATATAAGAGCTGTAGTCTATATACTGTAGTCTATATAAGAGCTGTAGTCTATATACTGTAGTCTATATACTGTAGTCTATATGCTGTAGTCTATATAAGAGCTGTAGTCTATATACTGTAGTCTATATACTGTAGTCTATATGCTGTAGTCTATATAAGAGCTGTAGCCTATATACTGTAGTCTATATACTGTAGTCTATATACTGTAGTCTATATACTGTAGTCTATATAAGAGCTGTAGTCTATATACTGTAGCCTATATATTGTAGTCTATATACTGTAGTCTATATAAGAGCTGTAGTCTATATACTGTAGCCTATATACTGTAGTCTATATACTGTAGTCTATATACTGTAGTCTATATACTGTAGTCTATATACTGTAGTCTATATACTGTAGTCTATATATTGTAGTCTATATACTGTAGTCTATATAAGAGCTGTAGTCTATATACTGTAGTCTATATATTGTAGTCTATATACTGTAGTCTATATAAGAGCTGTAGTCTATATACTGTAGTCTATATATTGTAGTCTATATACTGTAGTCTATATACTGTAGTCTATATAAGAGCTGTAGTCTATATACTGTAGTCTATATAAGAGCTGTAGTCTATATACTGTAGTCTATATACTGTAGTCTATATGCTGTAGTCTATATACTGTAGTCTATATATTGTAGTCTATATACTGTAGTCTATATACTGTAGTCTATATGCTGTAGTCTATATGCTGTAGTCTATATGCTGTAGTCTATATAAGAGCTGTAGTCTATATACTGTAGTCTATATACTGTAGTCTATATGCTGTAGTCTATATGCTGTAGTCTATATGCTGTAGTCTATATACTGTAGTCTATATGCTGTAGTCTATATAAGAGCTGTAGTCTATATACTGTAGTCTATATACTGTAGTCTATATGCTGTAGTCTATATGCTGTAGTCTATATGCTGTAGTCTATATACTGTAGTCTATATGCTGTAGTCTACATGCTGTAGTCTATATAAGAGCTGTAGTCTATATACTGTAGTCTATATACTGTAGTCTATATACTGTAGTCTATATGCTGTAGTCTATATGCTGTAGTCTATATACTGTAGTCTATATGCTGTAGTCTATATGCTGTAGTCTATATAAGAGCTGTAGTCTATATACTGTAGTCTATATACTGTAGTCTATCTACTGTAGTCTATATGCTGTAGTCTATATGCTGTAGTCTATATAAGAGCTGTAGTCTATATACTGTAGTCTATGTAAGAGCTGTAGCCTATATACTGTAGTCTATATAAGAGCTGTAGCCTATATACTGTAGTCTATATAAGAGCTGTAGTCTATATACTGTAGTCTATATACTGTAGTCTATATACTTTAGTCTATATACTGTAGTCTATATGCTGTAGTCTATATGCTGTAGTCTATATAAGAGCTGTAGTCTATATACTGTAGTCTATATACTGTAGTCTATATGCTGTAGTCTATATGCTGTAGTCTATATAAGAGCTGTAGTCTATATACTGTAGTCTATATACTGTAGTCTATCTACTGTAGTCTATATGCTGTAGTCTATATGCTGTAGTCTATATAAGAGCTGTAGTCTATATACTGTAGTCTATGTAAGAGCTGTAGCCTATATACTGTAGTCTATATAAGATCTGTAGCCTATATACTGTAGTCTATATAAGAGCTGTAGTCTATATACTGTAGTCTATATACTGTAGTCTATATACTGTAGTCTATATACTGTAGTCTATATGCTGTAGTCTATATAAGAGCTGTAGTCTATATAAGAGCTGTAGTCTATATACTGTAGTCTATGTAAGAGCTGTAGCCTATATACTGTAGTCTATATAAGAGCTGTAGCCTATATACTGTAGTCTATATAAGAGCTGTAGTCTATATATTGTAGTCTATATAAGAGCTGTAGCCTATATACTGTAGTCTATATAAGAGCTGTAGCCTATATACTGTAGTCTATATAAGAGCTGTAGTCTATATAGTCACTGTCCCAGTCAGGCTTTGTATTCTCTAGTCCACATTCTCTAGTCCCCCTATCCACATCGATGGGGCAGTAGTGGAGAGTTTTAAGTTCCTCGGCGTACACAATACAGACAAACTGAATTGGTCCACCCACACAGACAGCATCGTGAAGAAGGCGCAGCAGCGCCTCTTCAACCTCAGGAGGCTGAGCATCCTGTTGGGCTGTATCACCGCCTGGTACGGCAACTGCTCCGCCCACAACCGTAAGGCTCTCCAGAGGGTAGTGAGGTCTGCACAACGCATCACCGGGGGCAAACTACCTGCCCTCCAGGACACCTACACCACCCGATGTCACATGAAGGCCATAAAGATCATCAAGGACAACAACCACCTGAGCCACTGCCTGTTCACCCCGCTATCATCCAGAAGGCGAGGTCAGTACAGGTGCATCAAAGCTGGGACCGAGAGACTGAAAAACAGCTTCTATCTCAAGGCCATCAGACTGTTAAACAGCCACCACTAACATTGAGTGGCTGCTGCCAACATACTGACTCAACTCCAGCCACTTTAATAATGGGAATTGATGGATATTGATGTAAAATATATCACTAGCCACTTTAAACAATGCTACGTAATATAATGTTTACATACCCTACATTATTCATCTCATATGTATATACTGTACTCTATACCATCTACTGCATCTTGCCTATGCCGCTCTGTACCATCACTCATTCACATATCTTTATGTACATATTCTTTATCCCTTTACACTTGTGTGTATTAGGTAGTAGTTTTGGAATTGTTAGGTTAGATTACTCGTTGGTTATTACTGCATTGTCAGAACTAGAAGCACAAGCATTTCGCTACACTCGCATTAACATCTGCTAACCATGTGTATGTGACAAATACATTTAATTTGATTCGATTTAGTGTAATCTAGAGCCTGCAGTCTGACTTAATCTGTGGCCTGGCACGTGCAGTAATAGGAGTTTGGCTAGTCTGTCTCATTGTTGACATTGAAAGCTTTGAGTTAGTCACACACACACACACACACACACACACACACACACACACACACACTCACATGTAAATCACATGAGTAACCTCGCCTGAGACCTGAAGACTTGTGTTAGCTCCGTTAGAGCTTGCAGCATAACAGCGGTGACACACCCGGTATCATCGCCCTAATTAGTGATGTTGATTGTTCTAATGGCTCAGTCTCCATACTGTGTGTCTGTCAGAGGGACACAACATGGATGACCTGTTTCACTGTGTTCTTAGCTACACAACATGGATGACCTGTTTCACTGTGTTCTTAGCTACACAACATGGATGACCTGTTTCACTGTGTTCTTAGCTACACAACATGGATGACCTGTTTCACTGTGTTCTTAGCTACACAACATGGATGACCTGTTTCACTGTGTTCCTAGCTACACAACATGGATGACCTGTTTCACTGTGTTCCTAGCTACACAAACATGGATGACCTGTTTCACTGTGTTCCTAGCTACACAACATGGATGACCTGTTTCACTGTGTTCCTAGCTACAGAACATGGATGACCTGTTTCACTGTGTTCCTAGCTACAGAACATGGATGACCTGTTTCACTGTGTTCCTAGCTACACAACATGGATGACCTGTTTCACTGTGTTCCTAGCTACACAACATGGATGACCTGTTTCACTGTGTTCCTAGCTACAGAACATGGATGACCTGTTTCACTGTGTTCCTAGCTATAGAACATGGATTACCTGTTTCACTGTGTTCCTAGCTACACAACATGGATGACCTGTTTCACTATGTTCTTAGCTACACAACATTGATTACCTGTTTCACTGTGTTCCTAGCTACACAACATGGATGACCTGTTTCACTGTGTTCCTAGCTATAGAACATGGATGACCTGTTTCACTGTGTTCCTAGCTACACAACATAGATGACCTGTTTCACTATGTTCTTAGCTACACAACATGGATGACCTGTTTCACTGTGTTCCTAGCTACACAACATGGATGACCTGTTTCACTGTGTTCTTAGCTACACAACATGGATGACCTGTTTCACTGTGTTCCTAGCTACACAACATGGATGACCTGTTTCACTATGTTCTTAGCTACACAACATTGATTACCTGTTTCACTGTGTTCCTAGCTACAGAACATAGATTACCTGATTCACTGTGTTCCTAGCTACATAACATGGATGACCCGTTTCACTGTGTTCCTAGCTACATAACATGGATGACCCGTTTCACTGTGTTCCTAGCTACACAACATGGATGACCTGTTTCACTGTGTTCCTAGCTACATAACATGGATGACCTGTTTCACTGTGTTCCTAGCTACACATAATGGATGACCTGTTTCACTGTGTTCCTAGCTACACAACATGGATGACCTGTTTCACTGTGTTCCTAGCTACACATAATGGATGACCTGTTTCACTGTGTTCCTAGCTACACAAACATGGATGACCTGTTTCACTGTGTTCCTAGCTACACATAATGGATGACCTGTTTCACTGTGTTCCTAGCTACACAAACATGGATGACCTGTTTCAATGTGTTCCTAGATACACAACATGGATGACCTGTTTCACTGTGTTCCTAGCGGATCCTCATCTAGAGGTGATGGTCTGCTTGCAATGTGACCACTGCGCGCACACACACATACACACACACACACACACACACACACACTGTAAGTGGACTCCTGTGTCATGTCCCCTGTCAACTGCCTCGTGTCGCCACCGATGTGAGCCTCTCTAACAATAGCTAGGGCCAGGGGATATAAACAAAAGTTAAATAAGCAATACAAAAAATACAGTAAACATTAGACTCACAGAAGTTCCAAAAGAATAAAGACATTTCAAATGTCATATTATGTATATATACAGGATTGTAACGATGTGCAAATAGTTCAAGTACAAAAGGGAAAATAAATAAACATAAATATGGGTTGTATTTACAATGTTGTTTGTTCTTCACTGGTTGCCCTTTGTTTGTGGCAACAGGTCACAAATCTTGCTGCTGTGATGACACACTGTGGTATTTCCCCAAGTAGATATGGAAGTTTATCAAAATTGGATTTGTTTTGGAATTCTTTGTGGGTCTGTGTAATCTGAGGATAATATGTGTCTCTAATATGGTCATACATTTGGCAGGAGGTTAGGAAGTGAAGCTCAGTTTCCACCTCATTTTGTGGACAGTGTGCACATAGCCTGTCTTCTCTTGAGAGCCATGTCTGCCTACGGCGGCCATTCTCAATAGCAAGGCTATGCTCACTGAGTCTGTACATAGTCAAAGATTTCCTTTAGTTTGGGTCAGTCACAGTGGTCAAGTATTCTGCCACTGTGTACTCTCTGTTTAGGGCCAAATAGCATTCTTGTTTGTTCTGTTTTTTTTGTAAATTCTTTCCAATTTGTCAAGTAATTATCTTCTTGTTTTCTTGTGATTTGGTTGGGTCAAATTGTGTTGCTGTCCTGGGGATCTGTGGGGTGTGTTTGTGTTTGTGAACAGAGCCCAAGGACCAGCTTGCTTAGGGGACTCTTCTCCAGGTTCATCTCTCTGTAGGTGATGGCTTTGTTATGGAAGGTTTGGGAATCGTTTCCTTTTAGGTGGTTGTAGAATTTAACGTCTCTTTTCTGGATTTTGATCATTAGCGGGTATCGGCCTAATTCTGCTCTGCATGCATTATTTGGTGTTTTACGTTGTACACAGAGGATATTTTTGCAGAATTCTGCATGTAGAGTCTCAATTTGGTGTTTTATCCCATTTTGTGAATTATTGGTTGGTGAGCGGACCCCAGACCTCACAACCATAAAAGGCAATGGGTTCTATAACTGATTCAAGTATTTTATAGCCAGATCCTAATTCGTATGTTGAATTTGATGTTTTTTTCCCTTCTTGCCTTGTCTCTCAGATTGTTCACAGCTTTGTGGAAGTTACCTGTGGCGCTGATGTTAAGGCCAAGGTATCTACAGTTCAGGCCAAGGTATGTGCTCTCTGAATCTCTCTGACTCTCTCAATTCAATTCAATTCAAGGGTCTTTATTGGCATGGGAAACATTTGTTAACATTGCCAAAGCCAATGTAATAGATCTCTCTCTCTATCTCTCTCTCTAACTGACTCCCTCTCTGACCCTCTCTGACTCTCTCTGACTCCCTCTCTGACCCTCTCTGTCTCTCTCTGTCTCTCTCTCTGACTCTCTTTGACTCTCTCTCTGTCTCTCGGACTCTCTCTTTCCGACTCTCTCTCTGACTCTCTCTCTCTGACTCTCTCTCTGACTCTCTCTCTCTCTCTGGCCCTCTCTCTGACTCTCTCTCTGACTCTCTCTGACTCTCTCCCTCTCTGACTCTCTCTCTGACTCTCTCTGACTCTCTCTCTCTCTCTCTGACTCTCTCTCTCTGACTCTCTCTCTCTCTCTGGCCTTCTCTCTGACTCTCTCTCTCTACCTTTGGCTAAAGCCTGTCTCGGGCCAGGGAATATGACACACACACTTGTTGGCGATGACTGCAAGGAAGTTGGCAGCCACTTTAGGAACATGTGTCTTCCTTCTGAGGACTAGAAGATGAGCTATCAGCTAGGAAGTGTTTTAGTATTTTCACAGAGAGAGGTTGGGAGCTGAGGGCTTTGTGTCAGTGTGTGTTGGGGGGGGGGGGGGGGGGAGAGGGGAGATAAGGAGAGGGAAAGAGAGGAGAAGGGTCTGGAGATTGGGAACCGCAGGGCACTCACCTACCCACACACAAACACCTACATACACAGTTGCAAGCACTTGAATGCGCACACACAACTACGGCCCTGCATGTATGAAATGGACTCATGGTGGGAGAGAGAGGGGGAAGAATAGAAAGACGGAATGACAGCCCCCCTCCATTAACTGTCCCCTGTGAGGGATCACTTACACTCATTTAAATTCGTTTACATCAGGAACTGTCACTCACGACTACACATCCCCAGTGTCACTCATCACTACAGATCCCCAGTGCTGTCCTGTTTACATGCCGTATATTACGCCTCAGGGAGGGAGAAAGTAACTCTCCTCATTTTTTAAAACTAGGTAAGTCAGTCAAGAACAAATTCTTATTTACAATGACGGCCTACCCCGGCGACGCTGGGCCAATTGTGCGCCGCCCTATGGGACTCCCAATCACAGCCGGATGTGATTCAGCCTGGATTTGAACCAAGGACTGTAGTGACACCTCTTACACTGAGGTGCAGTGCCTTAGACCGCTACGCCAGGGTTACTAGGGTTACTCAGCACCTGTTTGCCACAATCTTTTTCCAGTCTCTCCACTCTTCTTCTTTCTCTCTTTCTATTAGACCTCTCTCTCGCACCTCTCTTTCCGTCTCTCTCTTTCTCCACTCTCTTCCCTCTCTCCGTCTCTATCTCTCCCCCCTCTATTTATCTCTGCCTTTCCCATCTCTCTCACTCTCTCTCTCTGTCTGGTCTAGGTGAGTCACGCTGCTGTTGAGTGAGGTGTTGGATGTGGGCCACACTGCAGACATTTGCTGCTCTCTCTATGGGGGCTTGTTTAATTTTGGGCTGGGTTGAGGAAGTCACAGAGACCGTGAGAGACCGTGCGAGACAGAGACAGAGACAGAGAGTGAGACAGAGAGAGGAAGAAACGGAGACAGAGAGAGCGAAAGAGAGAGACAGTGAAAGAGAGGGACATACAGAAAGAGAAATAAAGAGTGAAAAATACCTACTCACTAGACTCATTAGAGAGAGTTCCCTGTCTGTAGTCCCAGGGGTCTGCTTTGGAGGTTTGGGGAAGATCATTTCTGATATTTATCATGTAAAAGCTCCTGCTCCTTTGTCAGCTGGACTGGCCCTGTTATCTTAAACAGCTTCTTAGCAGGAAGACTAGGGGTGGAAGACTGGATTGGCTGACAGTGTATGTGTGCGCGTGTGAGTGTGCACGTGTTTGCATATGTGTTTGTTTTGATTTACAGGAAGTTCTGACCTTCTTTATCAGTAGGTATCTGCTAGTGTATCGTTGTCTCCGAGTGAAAGAGCGTGTGTGTACATTCTAGTGTGTGTGTGTGTGTGTGTGTGTGTGTGTGTGTGTGTGTGTGTGCACATTCAGCTGACTTACATTGGAGTGGCACTTGTAGATGGAGTGTGTGATGGTCTCCACGAAGTGATGCCTCATACAGCGGTCTGGGTCTGTGTCTCCATGGTGTGTGCTGTGTCCGCTCTCCGTCTTACTGCTGCTGGCCTGCGCTACCACCACTAGGGGGCAGAAGACCAGCAACAGCAGCAGCCCTGAGGGGGGAGAAAGGGGGGCTGGGGGCCGCATACTGGTGCCAGGGAGGGCTGGCTGGGAAGTGGGATGGGTGTAGGGAATAGGGGGTAAAGTCAAAGTGGCATGGAGGAATTTCAAAGGGAGACACAGAGAGGGTGAGAGAGGGACACCCTCTTTCTTTCTCCCTGTCCACTCCTTTTTATGCCTCTCTATTTGTCTGTTTGCATCTCTTCTCACTGGGAGTGACTTTTCTCTCTCTGTTTGTCTGTTTGCATCTCTTCTCACTGGGAGTGACTTTTCTCTCTCTGTTTCGGTTTCTTTCTTGTTCTCTTTACTGACGTGATGGAGTGAGGCTTTCCCTGCCTCTCTCTCTGTATTGGCAGTGTAAACCCCATTGTGCTGTCATTACTCCATTTTTTTAGGAAACCTGTTGTACTTAATATGTCTGAGTAGCCTACAGTTACTTAAAATTATTTTGTAGTCATTACTCAAACCGATAGAGTCACTGTGACCCTGTAGAACACGCGTCAAACTCACTCCACGTTGGGCCCGAGTGTCTGCTGGTTTTTGCTCCTCCCTTGTACCTGATTGATGAATTAAGATCACTAATTAGAAAGGAACTCCCCACACCTGGTTGTCTAGGGCTTAATTGAAAGGAACAACTACTCATTCCATGCAGACACTAAGCCCCCCATGGAATGAGTTCAACAGCCCTGCTGTAGGGGTCCAGATTTGAGTTGAATCAGCTTGAACATTTTGAGAAACGCCCTCGCTAAGCTAAGCTACGCCTCCAATATAATTTCCCAGTGTGACTTGTCTTTTCTAGTGAATTATAGGGAAACCCCCGATGTCTGTATTTGTTAGTGACAGAGACATGGTTGTTGAATTCATTCATTTTCAGTTCTGTGGCCTTCACCAAACGAGTTCCTAAGTGAATGTTGTCATGAAACTCTTTATGACAATACATTTATATAGCTTATAAGGCCTTATTTTGAGGCCTATCATCACCCTAATACAGTGGCCTGAAACTCATGGTTTACAAGCCAAATCAGGCCTACAAGTAGGGTTGCATAATTCTGCACAAATTTCCAGGAATCAGCCTTACCAGACTTTTGCAACCCTACCTGCAAGTCACATTATGCTGGCTTGCAAAGTGAGGTGTCATTCCTATTGGAATCCTGAGCTTTGCTATCGAACAGTTAGCATTGTTATTCACCTGCAACCTGCATTCATAATGACTGCCAGGGTTAGGAACTGTTAGAGGAGACGACCTGAGCTGTTTAAACTGGAACAACCATTTCAGTAACAGGTGCAAAAAAGTTAGTTTACAAAAATGTATGTTATTTATCTTTGTGTAGCATAAGATGAATCAATCATTCAATGTACATGCAAAAACACAGATATTAAACAATTCTCCAAAAATATACCTGCAGTAGAGCATGCAGGGTAATACATTTCCTTTCCATTTCCATGTTATCATAACTTAAAAAAATAGAGTTGATGTGACCTTGAGTCAGATCCACATAAACATTTTAAGTAATAATGACTTTTCATCAACTTTGAGTTCCACTTACTAGAAGTATTTGAGTTCAAAATGCGTTAGGGTTTTACAGTGGGTGTTGGTATGGAGCTCCTAGCCTTGGCCAAGGGTACTGCTGCGTGGGAGGTAAGCTCTTCTGTTGGTCCTCTTCTTGGACCTCTCCATCTCTCCTGTCTATTGGTCTGGATCTGGAAAGAGAGGGAGAGAAAGACGGGAGGAGGGGTGGGTCATCTCTATTTTCTGAAGCCCCTTTTCTCAAACTAAGATATTAAGGTGAAAAGTACTGTGTGGTTTATATTATTCCCCTCTAATCAGGGGATGATTCAGACCTGGGACACTAGGTGAGTAGAATCCCTGGACAATCAGTGGTATGAATTAATACATTTACAGAAGAGCTCCAGACCTTTGTGTTCTTCTCTGGCTCCTCATGGACTACACACAAGGGATACATCGTTTCCAAACGTTTGTGATTTATACTGTTACAGTAGCTATTGAAGTCATAGCAGGAAATGGTAGGATCTCAATTGATTCCACAGCTATTTGTGTTTTCAAATCCTTTCTAGTCCTTTCTAATCCTTTAGTCCCTTATAATCTGTTCTAGTCCTTTCTAGTCCTTTCTAATAATTTCTAGTCCTTTCTAGTCCTTTCTAATCCTTTATAGTCCTTTCTAGTCCTTTCTAGTCCTTTCTAGTCCTTTCTAATCATTTCTAGTCCTTTCTAGTCCTTTCTAGTCCTTTCTAATAATTTCTAGTCCTTTCTAGTCCTTTCTAGTCCTTTCTAATAATTTCTAGTCCTTTCTAGTCCTTTCTAGTCCTTTCTAATAATTTCTAGTCCTTTCTAATAATTTCTAGTCCTTTCTAGTCCTTTCTAGTCCTTTCTAATAATTTCTAATCCTTTCTAGTCCTTTCTAATAATTTCTAATCCTTTCTAGTCCTTTCTAATAATTTCTAATCCTTTCTAGTCCTTTCTAATAATTTCTAATCCTTTCTAGTCCTTTCTAATCCTTTCTAGTCCTTTCTAGTCCTTTCTAATCATTTCTAATAATTTCTAGTCCTTTCTAGTCCTTTCTAATAATTTCTAATCCTTTCTAGTCCTTTCTAGTCCTTTCTAATAATTTCTAGTCCTTTCTAGTCCTTTCTAGTCATTTCTAGTCCTTTCTAATAATTTCTAGTCCTTTCTCGTCCTTTCTAGTCATGTACATGTATGTAGAGTGATTAAAGTGACTATGCATAGATGATAACAACAGAGAGTAGCAGTGGTGTAAAAGGGGGGGGGGGGGGGGCAATGTAAATAGTCTGAGTAGCCATTTGAGTAGGTGTTCAGGAGTCTTAGAAGCTGGGTAGAAGCTGTTTGGGAGCCTCCTGGACCTAAGTTTGGCGCTCCGGCACCGCCTGCCGTGCGAAGGCAGAGAGAACAGTCTTTGGCTAGGGTGGCTGGGGTATTGACAATTTTTTGGGCCTTCCTCTGACATGAGGATGATGATGATGACAATGATAACTATGACAAATATGATAACTATGGAAATGATGACAACGATAAAACCAGTTGCTATGCCAGCCAGGTATGTGTGATATTGAAAGGGGCTGTAGGATAAACACACCCGTGAAGGCTGTGAGTCTGAGAGGTAGAGGTAGGCTGTTCTCCTCAGTAAGAATAGACTGGGATGTCTGCTGTGCTGTCTAAACCCTGTAGCAGCAGGTTACCGGCCAGCTAAACATCTCAGGCAATATTTATTTTAACAGGCCAACTGATACTTCTATTCCTAACAGGAGGAATTACGAAGAAAAACACTAGGATGGAGGGAGGGATGGAGGGAAGGAGGAATAGAA